>NW_020271714.1:6890-205919 GCF_003268045.1 Sipha flava
TGATATGAATTATCAGTACTCCCAGCCTGAACAATCCTATAATCTGGTTGCCGACGGATGTTTTGGAACGGACACGGGATATCCCCATGCTCAGCCCGAACAATCCAATCTGGTTGCTTATGGGGGTTTTGAAACAGACATAGGTTATCCCTGCGTCCAAATTGAACAATTCCATCCGACTGCCAACGGTAGTTTCGGTACGGACTTACGTTATCCCTACGCAAATACCGAATACGTCAAGGATCCAGGTGATAACGTAACCATGTGGAACGTTGAACCACTACCGACAACTACTGTTGAATTACAAACATTAAATACATTCTGGAAGCCACAAAATATTGAGGAGGAAGAAAAGGAAACAAAGGAAGAAAAGGAAACAAAGGGAGAAAAGGAGGAGAAAGAAAAACAACTTAGCGAGGTATTATTATTAGCCTCCGAGAAGTACTCACAAACCATGGAGGCTCTGAATGCAGATCCAAATTTGGACGAAGATGAACTAATAATGTTGATGGAAAAGACCCACGAGGAATATATGCAAGTCATCTGTGATAATCCACCTACCGATTCGGATTCGACTACGGATGATGAGTTCGACGATGAGGAGAAGGAAGACGAGGATTTGGAGGATGAAAGCGAGAATGAATTAAAAATGGTATATATATATACATAAATTGATGGCAATTACTTTTTTATTAAATATCAAAAGAAGGGCATCAAACTCATCATAATGTTATGATTGATTTTTCAAATATTTTTTTAGTTTTGATTTCAATCTCTTTTTTTTTTATCAACCAATTATTATTTTGTCTCTGGATGTTATTTTTCTTTACTTTATATTTTATATTTATTATATTATTATATTATTATATTATACATGCTATACATACTACACTACATAATTACTAATCATTTAATATCCCTATCGATTACACAAAAAAATTAAGAATGATAATGTATTTATTTCATATTCATTCTATTTAGTTTGTATCTTTAAAATATAATCACTAAAAGGGCGTAGGAGACTTGAATCCTTTTGATATTTAAGGGAAAATAAACCAAATGAAGAAAAATCTCACACCATTAGATCCTAATTCCAATCACTAATCCATACACACGTTTTTTTAAAAAGCGACAAAAAATTAATTAAAAAACCTATTGTTGCAGATACACAGAACTTCAAGCAAAAACAATGATGGGGCCATCGAACCAAGCCCATGAACAGCGAACGATAATACTGTAAAATATTATCGTTCAAGTACGGCATATATAATATTATATGCAGCATACGCATTTTGCATATACAATAATTGCGTATATTAATACGTACAGATGATGAGGTGCCATCATCTTGCACCACCATCCGAAGATTTTGGCGTTCGATGTGGTTACATTAAACATTCAAGATATTTATGAACAACATGTTTGCGCATGCGCATTATTATAGTTTATTGGATTGAATTTCCTTATTAATAATATTAATATTACAATAAAAACATTATTCGTTTATTAATATTTTTATTAGTATTCGAATTATTTATTTATCTGCAAAAAAAAAGTTTACTGAATCGATACGAATTTAATGTTTGTATATATTATATTTGATCTGATTTTTATATGCACACAGAAATCTATTTTACGAGTCAATTAAAATTATGAGTTTTAAGATTAGTTAATGTTTTAAAAAGGAAAATGAACTATCTAAAAAAAATGCGTTTGAAAATTGCAATGTTGAATTGTTCTCTCGGCCGTTGTATACGTTTCGCTTTAGGTGTAGCGTCCTCTTAAGAACGTTTTGTCGCTTTTCTGTGCTTTTCTGTGCTGTTCTATTTTAATTTATTTATAATGTCGAATGTTGAGATTTTGAGTGAAATGTTAAGTGAAAAAAATCGTAGTATATATGTAGTCGATGGATATAAATTTAGTTTCCATAAAAATTTAAAAAATGATATTGATCGATATTGCTGTACTAAAAAGACTCGTAAAGCATATATTCATTTAAATAATAACATAATTATTATTAAAAAAGTTTTAAATCACGAAAAACACGAAAAAGATGTGTGTTGAAACATTAAATAGGCAGACTGTAAGTAATCAAGTGAAACGTAAAGCTGTTGATGATATTAATGAGAAGTCATGTAAAATTATTCATAGCCACCTTACACAAGACGTAAACACTTTGACAACATACGATTTAACATTAATAAGAAAAAATATTCACCATGCTCGATCATCTATTATGTAAAAGTTACCTGTGAACTTGAATGAATTACACATCTCTCTAAATAATATGAGTCATTTATTAGTTACAAATCGTAACGAAAATTTTTTACTTGTAAATGACAACACATCAAACATTTTATTATTTTCTACTGAAACTTAAAATTTTTGAGTATAGTTGATACAATTTTTGTAGATGGGACCTTTAAAAGTTGTCCGAAATTATTTACCCAAATGTTTACAGTTCATGGTTTACAAAATGGTTATTATTTACCACTCTTATTTTATACTTCCCAATAAAGAAATTAAAACATATGAAAAGGCGTTTATGCACATCATATCTGAATGCAGCAAACTCAACATAACATTTTCACCAAAAACAATTTTTGTTGATTTTGAGATGGCGATTCATTTAGCTCTATTAAAAGTTTGGCCTTTTATTAGTTTAAGAGGATTCCGATTTCACTTAGCCCAAATCTGGTGGCGAAAAATACAGACAATTGGCTAAGTAGTGAGTATAAAAAAAATATCGAAATCGGTACATTTTTAAAATACTTTTTTGGTTTACCGTTTTTAAATTCGAACAATGTGAGTGACTGTTTTACAGATTACATAATGACTATTCAACCAAGAAATGAAAAAGTAGATTAGAATAGAAAAAGATCCAGGGGGGTGGTAGGGGCGACCCTCCCCCCGTTGGCCGTATCAAAATGTGTTAATTTAATTTGATGTACTATTAAATTGCATCATCTTGCGTAATAACATTCTAATGTATTGTTATTATCACACATTTTTGTCTTTTATTTTTATAACATAAATTAATGAATAGTCGATAAGAAAAATATCATTGTATTGTTATTATAATAACGCGTTAACGAATGCGTTTACAATTCTTCGTAATTATGAACGTAAAACGTAAGCTCAGTTCGCTAACGAATACTAAACGTACGGCACACGAGCACATCTCCGGTGCACAGTTGATAATGTTTAACCGTTAAACTTTAACGAAACCTTACGATTGTCTTGTTACTATTGATCACGCGTTGAACGTCCATTTGGCGACTTCGGCAGTCGGTCTCGCGGTCAACAAGATGGAAAAAAAATCGTCGCGATTAACCAAAAAACCGTTCGATGATTTCCACTCATAGCTCGTCGGCTCAATTCTCTGAAGCTCAGCGATTTCCTCTCCATGTGCGCAGTATCGGCTTATCTATTTTTATACGATTTATAAACGTATAATATGTACACCTATATTGTTGCGTATAAATAAATTGATTGTATATTACGTTGATTATATTGTTACGTGTATGTATATTGTATATTATGTTGTTTTTAACGGACCGTTGTAATAACGATATACAGTGGCGTATTTACGGGGGGGGGAGGGGTCCAGAGGTACTGGACCCCCCCAGAACCTCTCCAAAAAATAAAAATTAACAACAATTCTTACATATTTGCAGAATTGGGTATGTTAAACATTCACAGGGAAGTTGAAATTACTGTTGATGAAGTGATAGAGGAGTTGGCCAAAAAATCGAGACACCTGGAATTTATTTTATAACAATACTTTATAATATATAATGCTAAATACAATATATAGATACATATATATAATATAACATAAGACTATACGATTATTACATGATATATTTAGTTCAACTTCCTCCAAAAACTGTATAAGGACGTAACTATTACAATATAATATATAGTTTATATTAATTATGTATAAACTGTGGACCCCCCAGAAAAAATTGAAAATACGCCACTGACGATATATATTTTCTAATGAAATATGAGTGACAGTGACAGTGAAAATATTACAAATATAATGGAACGAGACAGTGCACAGTCACCAGAAAAAATAATTAAATTTCAAGTTAACCAAAATGCAGGTCGGAGTGAAATGTCTCCGTCATGTGCTTTTGATGTTTATCCCGATTCACAATTTACTGATTCGAGCCAAAGGTTAGTTTGTTTATTTTAATAAGAATGATCTCTGTATAACTTCGTCTTTATATTACAAGATAGTAAAGAAGTAAAATACTAATTAGATTAATAAATATTAGTTATAAATTATGTTTATAACTTAATATGGTTAGTCAACGAAATGTGATAAGTGGTATTCGACAGGTGCTTATCGTGGTGCTATAGATAGTAACTTAACTCAATGATCTAAAATCTAAATGGATGCTTGTTATTGTTGAAGCGGTTATACTAAAAATTTGATTAGTAGATATTATTAAGGCCAGTTTAAAATGTTATAAATATAATTTGTGAAAAAATAGAATTCATTTTTCAATGGAATTATATAAAAATTTATTGTTAGAAACATCTAACACGTCATGGGCAATCGCGTAAAATAAAACGCGATGTACATGTGCGTGTTGAAAAAATACTTTTGTTTAATAATTCTATATCGATATATTAAATATATTAAATATATTATATTATATATGATATAAATATATTATAATATATTATTTATATATACTGCCAAATTTTAATTGTATTGCTCACTTTAAACAAAAAAATGTTAGAGCCGCTGGAGTTGCCTTATATCAGAGCTCGAATATTTCTCACGTTTCGACCACTAATATAGATCTTATGGTACAAAATGCTACAGAAATTAACGTGTGTCAAGCACCTGTAGGTGACCTGTGTGCTTCTCAAATTGTTATGGATGACGGAAGAGAATTTCTCATGGTCATTGTATACATTTCACCCAATCAAAAAATTAACGATATCATTGCATTTTTACATTTGCGATTACTTCCATATAGTCACGAAGGATCGATGCTTTTGAAAGATAATTTGGATAAATTACCATTACTTTTAGCAGGAGATTTTAATGTAAATTTCGCAAGAGACAATTCATTACAATCAATTATATTTCTTTAAGAAAAATTTAGTTTGCATATTAACGATCCAAGAGAAGCAACAACCAGATATGGAACTGCTATAGATGGAGTATTCACAAGGTACCTTGATAACGTTATGTCACATACTTTTGTTGCATATTTCAGTTATCATCGTCTAATTGTTACATTGATACCAGCAATTGTACCATTAGAAGCATCAATTGCTACTGTCACAGAAATAACTGACGAAGCAACAGATAATATTGATTAGAGTAGTTACATTATTACATTTGTAAATAAAAATTTCATATGCAAATAAAAAACAAAATAGTCTTATGATATTAATTTAGAAATTATTTCATAGTCATCTTATTCACCATCTATTTTCAACATTATTACAAAAAAAAATTTTTGATGTTTCACATCTGCCAGGCGTCCCGCGACGGCTCACTTTTTTTTCTATAGATATGTCACATAAAAATAGGGGGAGGTGCTAAGTTAAAATATGAGCCCAATTTTTTTTTTTAAAGCGGCAAAATTTTATTTTGCCTAGTGCACTAGTTAATATAAAACAGAAAACAGCTGTTTTCGCTTGGACCGGTCTTGACCACAAACTTCAGTAGTTCAGTAGGAATAACTAGAAAACTTATTTTGTATTCATACTATGATTGGTTTTGTTTAATAGTCATGTCATTTTATAATTGATATCGAATTGTTTAAAATTCAAATTTGCCTCTTACAATATTAATAAATTTTTATCATCTATATTTAACGTATATGTACAATCAGTGGTACATTCCTGTTTTTAAACGCTCCTGCCGCGCTTCCGGCCCATTGAGTTCCAATTAATAATGGGCATATCCGGATTATTCAATTCAATTTTGCTGTTCAATGACTCAAATATTTATTTAATTACTAAGAAAACTTGTCCGTGTAAATAAATCGATAACAACTATTATTAAATCATTCCTATATTGTAATATAAATTTTATTCATCTTCAGAAAAGCTTATCTATTCAATAACCATTCAAAGGTTTTGCAGTTTAAAATAACTTAATTAAATATTTATTTATAGTCATGCTATCGCTGTAAGTCATAGAACAGCTGTTCTCAACCTGGGGTACGTATGCGAAAAATATATAGGAATGACGAAAAAAGTGAAATTTAATGTAACTTAAATAGTTTGCTATTAATGAAATATTTAATTACTTATTACTAGGGCTGAGGACTTCTAGTACTTAAAAATCTGATAATATGTATGCACTTATGCGCTTAAAATATACCCTAAAAAAATTATTTTATTTTATTATTTTATCTTATTATAATATTTATTTTAAAAAAAATTAGTAAAAATTACTTTATGGTTAGTTTATTAAAAAGTATTTAAAAATTACATTTCTTCGTCGTCTTCTTGATCTTTTTGTTTTTTCTGTTCGTTTTCATCTCCTTCATCTGGAAATATACGAATAAAAAGGTATTTTAAAAATGAATTTGTATCTCGAATATGTACTAAGTTAACTAAATTTTGTACTACCTACCTTTACTATAACATTGAACGACAAGGTATTTCTTTATACTTTCAACTTGAAACGAATGCCGGTTATTTGCTAACAACGTTTTATATGTTGAAAAAGATCGTTCTACATTATATTGTAATAAGTTATTTTAATATAATGCCTGCAATTTAATGTTATGAATGCGATAACATTTTATCGTTATAATACTGACAAAGTAGTATTTTTTGTTAAAAAGTTTTAGAAGTCGTGTATTGAGAATGATCAAACAGAAATTGTGGAAACACTACACAATTTTCTCTGTGACACTGATATGATCCTATCATAAGACAAAAAAAAAATAAGTTATTCAACATTTGAATGGGCTCGTAGCTTTTGAAGAATATTCTCCTAAATGTGGAAAAGACGACCACTGGATCGCATTCCCATTCAGTGAAAACTTTTTCATATCTGCAGTTTTATCAGTCTGAGAAAAAGAAAAACTAATAGAACTGAAAACGGTTTTTCACTTGAGGCATCATTTGAAAAAAAATCTATTATCGCCTTTTAGGCTGATGCGAAAGAAGAATATCCTGAGCTATTATGAAAAGCATTCATTGTCCTGTTACTATTCACAAGCATTGTATTTGTGGAAAGGGCCTTTTTTTCATACATGTTCATAAGAAATAAATACCATAATAGACTGTAAGTTCAAACTTACGGGTTTATTTATCATGTGTGGAGCCAGATTTAAAAAAAATTTAATTCAAGCAAACAAACTCAAGGTTCGTATTAAAATTAAATAAATATTTCCAAATGTTCCTTTAAAATTATTATTTTCCAAATTGATATTTTATAAATTGTTATTTTGGTAACCAATAAAAAATTATAAAAATGGTTGAAGTCATGATAAGTATACTGAAATTCATAAAATATAATATTAACTTGTTGTTACAAAAATATTTATAAGTTACATACCATCAATCGAGGTGACTTAGAATTGTGAGGCAGGAGCGAACTGGCCAGGGAGGTAAAGGGGCGATCGCCTCCTAGGCCCTCGATAGTGTTATATTAATTACCCATACAGGGACGACGCGAGGGGGTGGGAAATAGGAGCAGTTTCCTAGGGCCCCGCGACTTAAATTATAATTAAGGCCCCGCGGTTCTGATTTAACTGAACTTAAAATATATTATTAATATAAATTATAAGACCCAACATTAATTTTGTCCAAGGCCTCGCAAATTCTAGCACCGTCACTGTACCCATATACAAAATGTAATATTAAATTATAATGTCGTTTTCTGGTTCATATGGTTTCAGCCCAAAAACTAGCTACGTCTTTGGCGTTGTTATTTGCTTCACAACATCATCTTGTGTGTACGACTAAAGACAGATTAAGCATTGCAGAATATATTTCATTGTCTGTTCCATCCCACACGGATATAAGGAAAAAACTTTACGTGGTGTACCCGAAGCAACGTTTTAACGGCTAACTTTCCCAAACACAGGCACGTACCCTTGTCTAGGTATCCTGTTATATCTTTCATAGTATTAATTCAAATGTAATAATAATAGGTCCAGTTGATGCTCTCCCCTCCTGGCCCCTCGATACACAGTCCGCCCCTGCTGCGAGGTGAAATGAAACGATTCGGTTTTTCTTTAAACATATCATTTTGTCTCTGACGGAAAACGATATAATTCGATTCTGCCTCCATTAAATTTAAATTTTCAATTTTTGTGATAATAAATGTTATCATCAACCATGGTATTGGTCTTATCATAATATCAAAAAAAAAGAAGAAAAGATAAACGGTCACGATGCCGCATACCGCGGTCCATGTACGCTAATCAACGGGTTCGTGGCGGGTGCAAGTGCCCGTCTACGCGTGTACCTGTGCGCGACGAATAAGCCGTGCCACCGGTAACCTTGGACGAGTCGTGTCGTAGTAGTTATCGCGGTCAAACCATGTGGCACCAATGATTACGGGTACACCGCACGAATACGTATAGTATATTGTAGTGCATTATTGTACGCACCTGTGGTACCGTGCACGACATTACTGCAAGATGGTGTATTGTACGTCGCGTTAAAATTTTTATAATTTCACAACGGGGGGGGGGGGGGGGGGAGAAACGTTATCACTGCGTTCGGCGTGACTGTACCGCCCGTCCCCGCGGACCGCGTGCGAAACCGACAGCTCGTGCAGCACAGGGTCTATACGTCGGTAACGCGGTGCACGGACCAAGGTTGCTGATTAAAAGTAACGGAATTTTCGACGGTAATTGATCTTGTAGGTTAAACCCAATCACAATAAATTTTCGCCGCAGACCGCGACCGTTACCGCTGGTGCTGTAACGCGCGACGTTTTTCCCTGGTCCTACGGTCGTCTGGATCACGTAAAATTTTCGAATCGTCTTTGATGTGCTGGAACAAGTGCCGACCGGATTCGTTCGTCTCCCGCGCAACACTCGTCCAACCGAACGCCGGATAAACGTGAGTGAAATCGTCCGCTGAACGATCGGAATCCGGTTCGAATAGCCCAGGCCATTATTATTACACTATTATTACTATACACCCATATTTAAACCTCTCGATCCCGGCGTCGTTTTTCACGACCAGTTCTGATTTGCAGACGTACGATGGGCGAACACTTGACCGACCAAGAACTGCGGCATCGTTTGTCCGTGTTCAACACCGTGGTCCCTCCAGTCACCAATTCCACCAGAGGATTGTTGCTGAAAAAACTCGCAAAACTCGAACATGATGCAAATGTGCAAATGAACCAGGTTGGCTCGTCCGTTAAAGATAACAGCTCTTTGTTAAACGTTTCAAATTGGAATAATTCTGCCAGTGAAGACGAAGATCAAAACTCTTATTTGTTACCAGGTTACTATATTATAGCTATGCATTTCGTTTCAAACAATATTCTGATATCTTAAATATTTTACTAATCTTTTTAGAAACTCTACACTATCCACCAAGTTTTAACAACATTGAATTACTTTACAGACTCCAAAAAGTTTCTTAACAAATTACCTGAAATACAGACTGAAATTAAAACGCCTAGGCTCCTTGACTCCAGTATAAACATAACTTCGAGAGAACCTGTCATTCGAAGACCTCGGTCGGATCCTCTTACTGAAACTCCAAACGCTGATAAGGCTATACAAAGGTGGAGAAAAAAAATGATGGATCAATCACAAAGTAAATTAAGTATAATACTCTGGTCCTAAAATTTTTTTGGTAATAATTATCTAATTCATAAATCACTTCATTCATTTTTTTCTTTTCTTGGTAACTTAACCTATTGTGATCATTGATTCCCAACTAAACCAAGTTTATATTTGGGTTAGATTTTTATTATGATTACATAATTGTGACTTTTATTAATATTAGAAGAAAATATATTTTTGTCTTGTAAGGATAAAGTTGGAAACAATCACTGATATTAATTAAAATATTAGAAACTATTCTATTTTAATTTCGTTGGAAATGAGTTATTTCATGTAAGATTCAAATATTTATTTTTTATAAATTTTTATGTTATAATTAATAAAAAAAATCTATTGTTTATTTATAATATTTTGTCTATTAATATTTATAGTTTCTTAAGTTATATATATATTAAACTACTATCAAATCTTATAAATTTAAATTAATTAACATTTAAATTTATCAATAAGGATATTAATGACATTAAAAGCTTTATTATATTTCATATTCATTAATTAATTATATCATTGCATTTTATATATATTTAACAGATAACTCTGATGTGACAAATACTTCACAATTTGATTTTCAATCGCCTGTTTTATCAATTTATTCTCAAAATTCAAGGTTTGCTAAAATAATTGAAAAATAATTAAGAAAATAGTTAGTTAAAATTATATTTATTACAGGAGATATGTTCAACCAACACCACAAAGACACCAAGGAACTAGCTATACAAGAAATACTCAATATATCATATTACTTTTTGTTGGATTTTTTGTAGTCATTTTTGGATTATACTTTACTTCAATACAATCAAGTACATTTGTATTACCTTCAGGTAATAATATATTTACAAATTATAACTTTGTTTTTTTGAAATCATAATTTTTGAAATTAATATACAAACAAATATTTTATGTATAGAAATAAATAAATAAATGCTCAACCTGGTGTATTATTATATTTGTAAAAAATAACCAGCTTTGAATTAAAAATTCATCGTCCTATATACACCAAATCATTAAAATCGCGATTGAATATGAAAAAAAAGGAAGGAATACATTGAGAAAAATTGGTTGTTTTAAGTAATATATCTGATAAATTTGCTGAAATTCTAAACAATAATACTAATAATGTAAAAAACACCTTTAAAACTACTAATAATCAAATAAGACATTTAAATAAAATCCCTCTTCTATTGAAAATACTGGTATATAAATATACTTAATTGTAATAAATTTTATATATGTAAGACAAATAGAAAGATTTAAAATAAGATATAAAGAATACTTATCTGAAATAAAATTAAGATAGACTAACCCTAATTCAAATTTTGCTAATCATGTTTTAGATAATTACCATAATATATATTTTAATTTTAATACAGACTTAGAAATATCTTATATTAATACATTTTAAATAATTTATCCTATTGAAATTAATTATCTTTATGTAAAATTACCAAATTTTCTCCTTCCTTTATTTTTTCATATTCAATCGTGATTTCATTGATTTTGTATGTACTTGACAAATTTTTAATTGGAAACCAGTCGTACGTTACAAATATAATAATATGCTAGACTAAACAATTATTTATAAACTATTTATTTATATATTAATGAGTATAATTATTAATCTATTACTGTTTTAATTTTTAATTATTTTATGAAATATTTATTAATTTATTTTCTTTTTATTATTATATTTAAAATTTAAATTCATAGTTAGATTATCACCATCATATTATTCTTTTAATAAATGTTTTAAACTGTAGAAAAATTGTATTATATGATATTATATTAACAAAATTAATAATAAAGTTTCTGTTCAAATCATTAAAGAAAAATAATATCTTATCTATACTATTACTTACAATTTTGAGAATTATTACACTTGATGAAAAGAAAAATGTAATAATGTATATAATACAATAATATATACTAATCAAATGTAATATCAATTATTTAAAACTATATATCAAACTATTTAAAAATATGTTGTATTAGACAACTTAAAATAATAATTATAAATAACAATTAACATCTTATATTACTGTTAGTTCTTTATGTATCAGATAATATGATATAAATTAGTCCTTTCATAGTTGATAATTTAAAAAATAAAATAAATTTATATTATTAATAATTTGTACTAATTTCCAGGTGTTTTGAATACATTGTGTGCTGTTAAAAATCTAGAAACATTAGATTGTAATGCAGAACAAGAAAAAACTCAACTATTATATAACTTTTTGATATCAGAAGTTCAAGATAAATTTATAAAGAACCAATGTGAAAATTCAGATATAAAACCAATTATGGAAGCAAAAACTGTGTTTGAATATATTTCTACCCATGAAAATATGCCATCTAGAGATATCGAAGAACTAATTGGACTATTTATGAATATTGCAAAAACTTATTCTGATTCGCCCATTGGATTTGATGATAATGCATTTAATATAAACGTGCAACCAAATTTACCAATTTTCTGTGCTGTTAAAAATATTTTCGCCAACATGTTCTATCTTGTTTTATGGCTTGGAGTTGGTAAATAAACCTCAAATATTTTAAGCTAATTGATATAATTTTATTTTATTAAAAAGAATAATTTTTATGTCAACGCTCAATTTATATACCTATTTTCTTAGATCATTTACAATGTTTAAAGTTTGTTTCTCATCAATGCAATATTTATCTAACACTTATAAATACATTCTTGTGGGAACATTATCGAATAAGCATTCAATTCTTTGACATAAAAGTAAAAACAAAAAACAAATATTGTCATTCATGTGCTTTTTATACAAATTGTACTTTATAAATATGCATATAGGATACAGTTTTAATAAATAGATACACACATTTTAGAGTATTCTCTATGCCAGCGATTTTCATTAGTATGGTGTTTTAGTAAATATCATCATAATGTACATTGTTATTAATTATAATTAATAAAAGTTTAGAATCGTCAATAAAATCGTTATATTAATCATAATAATTATATTAATTTATCATTACTTTTTAATGTTATAATAAAATGGTCACTCAAAATCTTGGTGACATTATAGAGCGTCGCGGCCTCAAAATGATTGAAAATTGAATGCTCTATGCGTTGTCTGTGATCTAACTCATTTCTCATGTTGAATAAAAAAAAATTAAATCTATTTTTTTTTTTTTTTTAGTGGCTTTGGCTATTATTAGTGTTTATTTTGGAATATGCTATGTTACGACTAAAAGTGAAAAACATAGGCAAGAAGTTAATCGATTAGTTGAAAGTACCATTGATTTATTGAAACAACAAGCACAATATAGACCAAATGAAGGTTATCTGCCAATTATACATATACGTGATCAATTAATTCCACTCAATGAAAGACAAGGTATTAAATGATTGATTATTATTTGTAAATAATTTTTTTTCATAAAATCCATTTTATTATTTAGCTAAATCTAAAATTTGGAATGAAGTTGAACAGTACTTTACCGAATCAGAATCAAGAGTAAGATCTGGAATTCAGCAAATTGATGGTGAAGACTTTCATGTTTGGAGATGGGTTCAACCTATGTCACCTGGTTCAGCGTGAGTAATTTATTACTAAATCACAGTTATATAATTGACTGTTTAACATACTTTATATTTAGTATTATAAAGTAGCCGATTTTTATTAAAAGTATTCGATCTAATTTGATGTTGGCCTAAGTACTTATAATTAAGTACTTAATTATAAACTCAAAAACTTGATGCTACTTTTACCAATAATATTATTTAGACTTCATTACATTTGTAAGTTAGAGGAATTATTATTTTCTGTATAATTAAAATAAATTCATTAATATACATAATTTATTTTAATTCTTAGTTAATAAAATATGAATCTTGATTTGTTTAGTTTAAATTACCCTTATACATTTTTTGATATTAAAAAGTATAACATGTTTTTTGTTTGGTAATCAATTTGTTATTACAACTGTTCAAAGAGCATGTTTTTATTTTTTATAAGGTAGATATCATAAATTATGCAGGATATAAATCTTTCTTCCAAAGTAGTTTTGCTTATTTTAATTTTTTTCTTTTCTTTTTATATTTAACTTAGATATTTATGATTTGTCATCATAGTGAAAATAGTCATCTGTAATTCATACATTTTTTTTGTTATATTGTCTGGGTCCCAACTAGATCAATAAGGTATTAAATAATAATTAATTTAGATATTTTTCCTCTTTTTTTTTTTTTTAGGTACTTAATTTTTTACCATTTTTAAGTGTCCGCTTGATGAAGGTATTAACTAATATTACATTTTTAATATTATTTATAAATTTATTATTATATTTTTTTAGCTCACTAAAACAAATTAATTCTATGAAATCCATGTAAATTGCATAGTTGCGTATGGTTTTGATTTATAGTTTTAATTTATATTTGTTATTATAAAAGCCATTTATAAATTAAAGTTAACATTTAATATAAAGATATAATAAAATTAAGTTTTTAAAAATGTATAGTATTTATATAATTAACACATACATTGTCATGCATTTTAACTTATTTATTATACCAATGTTTTTATTATTATATTATTTTAGGAAAAAAGTTTGGCAAGGTCAAGCATTTGAAACTAATGAAGGTAGTATGAATTCTCCTCAACCAAGTCCTACTTCCTGTCTGAAAATCCGTCACATGTTCGGACCAGATTCGTAAGTTCATTATTTGTACATCTGACCTTATGCTTTTTATTTAAAATGGTACATATTATTAGTAAATATTTTGTTCATTTTGTCACAGTTTGATTGGAACTGATTGTATAACACGTGTTAAAGATGCCATTTTAGAAAAATGCGATGGTGTTGAGGTTCTACATCTTTCAGTTGATGGTAACAGTCTAGAAGGATGTGTTTATGTTAAGTGTGCTTCTCCTGCTGAAGCAGGAAAAGCTTATAGACAGTTACATGGATTTTGGTATGATGGTATGTATTATATTTAATTATTATATTATATTTCAATAATGCTTTATCTTATGATTTTGATAATTTTAACATAAAATTTTTTTTTTTGTTTTAGGCAAATTAGTTACTGTTAAATTTTTACGTTTGGAGCGTTATCATCAAAGATTTCCTGATGCTGTTTCTGCAACAATACCTCTTAGGCCTTCTAATAATGAAAAACGTTCATTACAATAAATTATGTTGTATTTAAAGAACTTTTAAATATTAATGTAATAGAAAAATGTTTTTACTTATAAGTAGTACTTCATTTTGTTTTTTCTATTATTATTTCTAAAAGGAACAAAACCTTGTGAAGAAATATTGTTTTTTTTTTTTTTATTACTATTTTTTTTTTTTATTCTTGAGCTTCTAAAAGCTCTAAGTTATTGAATATATTTTTGTAAACTAATAGAAGAATTTTAATTTCCCATGTAATATATGAATATTAATAGTATATTGTAAATTGATATTATTCAATATTGTTATATTCTAACTAAATTAATTGGCTAATTAAAAATGTCTGAAATGTATTAAACAATTATTTTGGTTAGAAGATTTATTTCCATACATATTTAAAATTTGAAAATGATGGGTAACTTGTAAAAAAAATTAGTTAAATTAATTTTATATTGAATATTATAATAGGTTTTGTAATTTTTAAACTATTGAACAGTTAAGACTAAATAATGCATAGTTTTGTGAAATTGTATTATTTTAACATATTATGTTGAACTGAAATAATAAAAATAAAAATAAATAAACCTTTATATTTTTAATCTATAATATTTTTTTTATAAAACTAATTGCAATTAAAAATTTATGTTATTGATACGGTTTGTGAAAACTATTTATAATCAATTGTTTTACTTGTCTTTAAGGAGAGTTTTGTTTACTGTGACTCAGATTCGTTATTTTTACTATGTGTCTACTGATTAGGATAGTTATTAACAGACACTCTATAATGATTGTTAAATAAATAAAGTTTTTAATACCTAAATGAAATGATTTTCGTGCATTGGCGTATTCAGGGACACAATCCCTCCCTCCCTTCAGTGATATTTTTGGCGTTCTCAATTCTTTGTTCTTTCACTCCAAAGGAAAAGATTTATCACATATTAACGGCTAATATATAACTTAGTAAACAAAAAATTATTATATTTTCATAATTTTTTTCACGTAATTTATGACAACATAATATTTGGAATCATTGGATCTCTGTGAACTGATATCAATTTATTGGAATACCAGATTGCAAACAGCGACTAACGGTGTTGAATATATATAATACGCATATTGTAGAATATGTCCAAAGCTGTTGAAAAAAAACGATATAAAATAACCATTGATTAGAAATATAATACAATAATAAAACGGAATGAATCATCGAAATCTGGTATGCTGATGCATTTTATAAATACTGTTTTTTCTTAAAGTCAATAGTGGATACTGTTACATACTTTTCAATGCGCACTGTACATTTTGTTGGTACGATAGGATGAGCTGGTACTATATCAACTAACTTTTTCGTTAACAAGTGACTAGCTGTTATTATCTTTCTATACCATTCATATATATGAGCGCGCCGAACACAAAAATATCTAAAAACGATCACGCATATTATATTACCCACTATGTTGTCGTTAAACGTATTTTCATAAGCAATAACCAGGCCCTGATTTACGCAAGTGCAGATGGAGCACTTGCAATTGCCCCCCCCCCCCAATTTCTGGGGCCTCCCTGTCTCCGTAAGTTGTAGAAAATTATATTTTTAAATTAATTCCACAAACATTAATTTTGTAAAATATAATACCAACTGTCGATGTTTAGAGTTCAATATATTTTTATCATTAAATTGTCAGTTAAATTTTGGTTATTTTTGTCATTCCACGCCCCAGTTCTATCAGTTCCCATCACAAAATATTAAAATAATAATAATTAAAAATTGTTTGAACATCGGAAATACTTGATACCTAATAACTATTTATAGATTTATTCAAGCCCAGTATTTACAGGTTTACCCGTCGTTGGTGACCATAGAAAAGAGATTAGAATTTAGATTGTTGGTGACGCTATGAGTATTTCGTTCACACAATTACCATTTTTAGAACCACTGATTTATATTTAATTTGACTTGGAAATTTTATAAATTTTATGATAAGTAAGTATTTTACACTTTTAACCATGATTTAAGATAATTATCTTAAATCATGCTTTTAACATATAAATATTTTTTTATTATCAACATTCCCCCCCACTCTATGATGATTTTTCTGAAAAATTTTTTGACTTGGGAGGCCCCAAAAAAATTGTGCACTTAAGCCCTGGAAATAACATGTAATGAATATATTTATACATAATATTCGTACAATTTTACGTTCGTTTGTTTCGCACCATTGTTGTGACAGGAGACTGCGTTGTAGTTGAAGCCTAAATCGGTGGTTTTTAATAAGCGGTCCGGGGTTGTGTTCGAAGTGAAAACGTTAAGCATGAAGCCAGGCTTGGATGAGATTAACAAAAAGGTAAGGATTTCATTCGTCTTACAAAGTTGGTAAGTTATTTAAATTACTTATATTTTAGTAACTTGTAATTAAACGTTACCTAAATATGATAGATATAGTATTTCACATAAAATGAAATACTTTCAATAAACGTCTTTGAATTATTAATATTACCAAAAGGCGTGTACAGGTAAAAAAAAAATCAAAATAATAATATTTTTTTTCATAAGCTAAAAAATACGTCCCCGGCCCGATTTAAATTTAAATTACCTTATAGTTTCATACTAATTGAAAACCACTAGCCTAGAAAGAGAAAGGGTCCATATCAAAACTTTAATTAGATAATTTAACTAAATATGTATGTATATATATATATATATATATATAATAATAACCATTACCTCAATACCCATGGAGCGTAAATTCAGTACTCTATTAAATGTATGAATTTATTTATTTTTAATTAATTTTAATTCAGTTGTTTCGACTAGAATGTTACAAATCTTACGAGCTTACAAGGTTACGGCAATATAAGTTATAGCAATAGGGAATAGAGTAAATATCGTTTTCCTGGTCCTCGTGAGCTTCGAAAAAGATATCTTGGGGTGTAACGTGAGCGTGTTAATCCGTGTATGTATACAAATACATATTTGATCTATACCGACACACACACATACCCGAGCACGTACTTTTTCGTAAATGCTCAAACGTACTTGCACAGTTCATTTGTCTAAATAATGGTGTCACTAATGGGTTGTACACTTCTTTCAGTAATTATGTAAACTGACGATAAGTGATACGTCAACCTATTTTCGAATCAAAAGTAAAGGGTTATACCTTTTTAAATGTGGAGTTTTTCTGTGGTGCAATTCTTAAGTCATTTGAAAATGCAATCAATTTCGATTAATTATAATTAATTATTAAATTATTACTGAAAAACCCGTCATCCAGAAAAATATTATCTGATTTTGTTTTATTCTGAATCGATTGCCAGGTAGTGTCGAATATTACGTACAATGGCAGTATCGTCAGTATAAGAGTGTATGTTTCCGTTCAGCTGGAAATACACACATCCATTATGTAAATATTTGAAGATAGAACTGTACCCTGAGAAAACACCTTTTTAAATCTAATGTATGTTGCTGAGTGTACTTCCTCTTGCGACCTGTTAAAACATGCCTTTTAAATAAGATTTATTATAAGTACAGTAAGCTTTCACAGTTATGCCAAAGTAATTTTTTAAGTTTTTTAACAGAATTGCATGTGATATACTATTAAAGGATTTACTAAGATCTAAAAATATGCCCATGGTTTGGCTGTGCTTATCAAGATTATCGTATATTTCTTTGGTAAGATTTTCCAAAACGTTATTTGCCCCAAGACCTTTTCTAACACCGTGTCGTGAGACAGGCAATAAATTATTCTCTTCTAAATAATTTATAAGTCTGTTTTTAATAAGATAATTGGTTTTATAAATCGGTTTTATGTAATTATAACGCATAATAAATCTAAGAGACAAATAATATATCGATAATGAAAACAAAGAATTGGCGTACGTTTGGCTGTAGAAATAACAGTCGCATAGGCGCAATACCATTAAATTAACTAGGGTGCAAAACTACAAAGGATTGTCTTACGCTTAAAACATCCACCTCCCGAGAAAGCCGAGGTATTTTGAACTTTTTCCAATAATGTTTTCATTGTTTCATTGTTAGTAAATACTATTGATTAATTGTTTATAACACGATAATTTTTCTTGCTAAAATCTATATGCATTGTAGACCATTTTTTTTTTCAGATTATATTTTAATATTTTGACGTAAACGTTCGACGTTGATTGTTTATTTGTTAAACAATCGTTTTTTCTGCTTTTTATCTATATTACTGATCACTATAATAACAAAAATATATTTTTAGTTATCTTAACTTTAAGAATATAATACTTTCATTGTTATTATTACAAGATACAGTAACGTCATAATATTTTTTTATCGTACTGTAGTTCAAAGCTTAAAATATGTATTACGTCAAAACCCCACTTCAGCTCGACATAAAACATCATGCGTTTAGACGTCAGATTCATCGGTACAATGGATCATACTATGCACGCACCACGCGAACAACAGTGTTAATTAGTAGTTAGGTATACAAATATTGTCGTTATGCCTATATATTTATAACGCGTTACGTTTAATTATTTCATGTGTACATCGATTCGATTTTTAATTTGGGGGGGGGGAATGTTAAACCCTTTTCACTAGTCACCTATTAGAGTAGCATTATAGATAGGTACATATAGCTTTTTTTGCATAACGCTCCCGTTTAATTTCACCCTATCCATGGTTATCTGCGTGCGTATTATGCATATTTCGCACTTGTGTTGTCGTCTTGTTGATCATTATTTCGACGCGCGATTCGTACCCCTCGCTTCGTATCACATTATTATTAAGGTCTGATCGTGCATTCGTTTATTTTTTACGCAAGACACTATTCGCCTGCACGAAATCGACCCTACCGATATGCGCTATACATTGTAGTTATTACACTTATACACGTACAAAACTATTTGCAAACGACATTGAATTCCCCCTTCGGTGTCCGTATCGCTTAGGTAGCCGCTGATTTACATATTATACATTTATCCGTCGTCATAAAGGATTGCGACAGTCCTCCACAACAACGTTTGACAAGGAACCCGCGCGTATATGGATTAACTGACATTCCTGTTAAGTTTTATATCACGCCGTACAAGGTTCCGCGAAAAAAAAACACGTGGTATACATACGTTACGGTTACTTTTATGTTGCTGTACTTCCTTTCGGTCCGCGTATTTGGTTACCAGTTGTTACGGAAAAACAATATTCAGACCGTGTCAAGCAAAATTAAAAGTTTTTTCGGAATTTTAAGCTATTACCATTGAGTGTGTTTGACACAAACACGAGCCGTTTTTGTATCCAGTATTAAATGGGCAGGAAAACGAGATGGATGATGGATTTGAACATTCCAGTGTTATTCGAAATGAAATGAAAATCCTATAGTAACTGCGTTTACCAATATTCGAATAAAATGCGATGCGTTTGGTATCGTGATACAGATGTAACTGCTGATGAATGCCACTACTATTAATTAATGATACAACCGACGTTTGAAGATAGCTTGTGACAGTTTAAACACATGTATATTTTTAGTAACAGTTAACAACGTGATAATGTAAAAATAAAGTGGTTGTTGGAATCACAAAGATCAATTACAATTAAAAAAAAAAAAAAGTCATGTAAACGGTCATGCCTTCTTAACTGTATGACACTGTTGGCATTCATATACAAAAATTAATCGTCATCTGCAGGCCAGCTGCGATGGGTACCGAGCAGATATGGTAGGTTAGGTGCGTTTGACATTTTGTTTACAATAAAATTTAATTAAGAAAAGTAAAAAGAAAATTATGGTCACGTTTGTAACATATTTTCTTTTCACTCACCGCTAGGTGTTAGCCTCGAGGCTATTTATATATTTATATATACAGTATCGACCAAAAGATGATTTAAAAAAAAATTGAAATTAGTAAATACAATTTACGAATAAGTCGATAGAAAGAAAAATTATTAATTTTTAAATAGAAGGTAGGATATACATACCTAAATATCAACGTACATTTTATAAAAGTGTATGATGGTAATTTCAATATTAATAAAATATAAATATATAGATATATAGTCTATTAGCTGTCTAGTGACGTCATTGTTTGAAGTAAGGTCAATTGAAGTAAAGAAAAATGGCAATCAGCTGAAATCGTTTTGAACGTTTCTTGCGTGCATTCACAAATTTTCATGACGATTTCAAACGCTGTCTTCAAAAAACGTGCAATCATACAACTGTATATCACATAGTTTAATGATATGTCTTTGACAACACAACACTAGTTGTTGATGAAACTAAGAATATTTTTGTTTTTTTGTTCCGTCATTTATGCAATTTTACACTATATAATTATTATTTAGTAGCTAGTAGGAGTACTCCAGAAGTTTCACATAAACTTACCGGTTTACAATACTAAAAATAATTATTAGGTACATGCATATGACGCATATATTAGGTACCTACCCATAAATTGTTTAATACATAAATTTTTTAAAACGTTATTTTTTAACACTTTCCAATGATGGCTTCAAAGAATTACTTAAAATTCAAGAAAAAAAAATCATTTCATTATATTACGGCATTATGTATCAATTTTGTTAACTTAGCAGTAAGGCACTATTTAATTGAAATATCACATAAGTATTATAGACGTTTAAAAATGTCAATGAATTTACATTAATGGAAAAAATTAAATGAAAACTAGCATTTTTAGTTTTAATTTAGGTTTTATAAAAATTAAAAGCTATAACCTATTAGTTATTATTATATTACCTGAAATTTGATTCTTGCCAACATTTATTTTTTAGATATTATTATTTACGATTTGTATTTTAATTTGGATGAGCCAAAAGTTTAAATCAAAATAATCTATTTTTCGTTCTACACTTTGTAGAAATAAAAATAATATGTTAACTGATATATTACATTTTTATTAATTAATTTTGTGTTTTACGAATTGAAATTTAAATTATGTTTCAACATTTTACTGAATATTAAGTATATCGAAAGTCTTGATAATCATTTTGTTTAAATACCGTTTAGTAATTGCGGGCCACTTACATTTTGTATTGACGGATTATTGATTTTTGTGAACACTATTTATTATTGTACGATATAAGCGGAGCTCTGCTCGGTGATTCATACAATATTTACAAGCTGCATTAAAAGCAAACAGAAAAAACTATTAGGTAATATTTTTAAACGTTTTGTTAATTTACAATATAAGCTCATAGTGTAAAATTAAAAAATACATTTTCCCTTCCCTTTTTGTTTTCTACAAAAATCTTTGGCGTTTTTTTTCGTACTATTAAAATTAATTTAATGTAATTAAATGCATCAATCTTATTTTCCGTCACATTTCTTCTAACTGTTCGGAGTCGGCCCACCCTTGTCCTACACCTAAAACAAATTTTTTTTTATTAATTATACGCATCAATGAAAAATATTTTTTTACGAAAAGCTGGTCGTTTTATCGTGGTACAATCCGGATACAAGTCTGTAGTGCCACAAATTTTAGTCATTATATTTAAAATCAATAGTTGAGTTCAATATATAATCATAGAAAATTTAAAATAATGTCTACGTCTAGAACAAAATAAATGATAGATTCATTGATTATTGTTATTTATTATAGTTATTGTGCTTATACTTTATTATTAACAAATACTACAATAATGCTCCTTATCTTGTAAAAAATATACAAATAGTTATTCATACTATAAACACGTGATCACTTTTATAAACACTATTTATTTACGTAGATTTTTAATGGAAATAGAAAATTAAATCCATATCGCAATGACGTAATATATCTAAATCCATTACTAACCCGTAATTAATAATAATAATAAAACAATTGAAAGAAATTAAGTCTATAAAACTAAGACAATGTAATAAAAAGACGTAATTCAGATATTTCAGTCAATATAGCTGGTACAAGGTATGTTTATAGTTATTACATTTTAGTTTCCAAGCAGGATCTATGTGTATTTGTATAACGATGTAGCACCTGGTTTAAATTATTGTTATATGCAAGCAGTTATATACAAGTAAAGTTCAATTCTTGTTGGTGCAATATTCTGAAACCACATCCCTTTTCATTACATATAGCCAATATTTAAATTATACCATTATTATATTCATAATACCATAATATGAGGTGTGTCTATTAAGTAATGAAACTTTTAATTCAAATATTTTTTATTTAGAATTTTCAATAATTTAATATTTTCCCTTCTATATATTTTTCTTTAAGTTTGATATATCGCACCATTCATATTTTCTATTGATTGAAACAGTGGTGAACATTTTTTTCTTGTATTGGTTTTAATCCTCTGTCGGTTTTGTTTTTACGCTTTCAAATGACTCAAAATATATCCTTTAAACGCATGGAGCGAGACCTGATGTATATTGGGGTTTTTTTAGCACTGGAATTCCAATTTGGGCCACAAAAAACTTTACAGATAGAGCAGTATGAGCCGTTGTCTTGATGCAACGATTCAAGATTCCCAATTCATTTTTCTATAACTTTAGTCGCTTTTTTCTTACTTGTTATATGAGCATTGTCAAGACATAAATAATAATGTTGAATTATTGTTTGTCCTTGTGGTACCTATTCAATCATAAACACCCCTTAACATCAATAAATACGATGAACATAGCCTTTATTTTGTCTTGCTTATTCTAGATTTTTTTTATATTTGGCAATGTCGAAGTTTTCCAATACATAGGTTGTCTCTTAGTTTCGGGATCATATTATAAAATTCAAGTTACATCACATGTTATAAACCTTTCCAACAAGTTTGGCTCATTTCTTATTCCGTTCGAGAATGTGTAAATTTGACGCTTATCGTCTATTTGTTCCTAAGAGAGGTTTTTAGGGACCTTTTAGCACAAATTTCAATCATATTCAATTAATCATGCAAAATTAGCCTAACTTGGTCATCCTGTTAATATTAACCATTTCAGCTGACATTTTAATTTTCAGTCTTTTTTTATGATATCATTGATTTTTTTTAAATATTACTGTCAGTTTTTGACAAGCATGGACAAGGAAGCACGGCCAACACGTTATTGGTCTTCAACTTTATTACGACCTTTAAGAAATCGTTTGTCACTTAAAACAAGTGATCGTGACATAACAGCATTTCCATAGACATTGGTCAACAAACTTTAACTTATCATTATTAACTACAGATTTTTTAATTTACAACGACATGGAATATGGGGGTGCTTTTAATTAAGTTGGGGATGCTGAAATACCTTCCTAGCACCCCCGTAGTAGCATCACTGAATCCCAATGAAATAAATACATACGTATGCATAAAAAATGAGTACTACATATATTATAAACTTACATTTAAGTTAAAAAATATAATCTAACCTTGGAAAATAATGTTTGAGAATCATTTTAAAAATTAATTTAAACGTACAAACTATAGTTTAGAAGCTGCTCGTTGATCCACTTCGTTGCAAGCAAATAGTATATTCATCATCCATTACAATTTATAGTACTGTATTCAATTGAGTTCGCACTGTCTATAAATAGCTTTATAAGCTCACAGCTATTACAAGTATTATATTATTACAGTGAGCAAACTGATGTTTATAAATACTGTTTTTATATTTATATATTATTTTTTCCAAATGGAGAGCTGTCATTGTTCTGTTATTAAACATTCATATGTGTCTTCGAAAAACAGTTCACTAGGATAAGAAAGCTATTCACACGACACACCCACGAGATAAATTAAATAGGAGAAAAGCCCATCTATTTGAGTTACTTTCTTTTATAATCCTTTGACGATAGCTATCCATAATTTTAAAGTTAATTTGGGACGAATTTATATTATTTATTATAACTAGACTTGATGTATGTATTGAGTCCTAAATAAATTACATAACACAAAATATAAAATAGGTCTGTATAAAAATGAAAAAATGCTTACTAATGATTCGTATATTCGTATTAGGGGGAAAAAATTAATTTTTATTAACAAATAAAAATGATTTAGAACAATATCTCACATGGTTGTAGTTTAAATAATTTCTCTTCACTCTTACTCTTTGAAATATTAAATTATATATATATATATATATACATATTAAATTATTCGTGTTGTTTGTCGAGTAGGTAAATTGTTTTAACAAATTAGTCTCGCCCTGGTATCAAACTATTTGCATAAAATTGCATCATATTGGATTAATACGAATACAAATTCAAAATACCAATATGTACTATACTTGTTCGTTTATACTGTGTATAATGACGAAGGTTATAACTACGGCTCGAATTGTAAAGCAATTGCTTCTTTTTTATACATGAGATAGAGCTCTAATTTTTAAATATAAATTCGTTTCACGTCTTTCAGTTCCAAAATATATCAATTTATTTTTGCTTTTTTGACTATTTTTTGTGTAAATGCTTTTTTTTTTATTGCTTTTTCAGTTATTCCAGCTGTGATATGTGAAAATAATATGTTTATTATACTATAGTAATAAAAAAAAAATTTATTTACCTAATTAATAACAAATTTGAAAACCCGAAATACGGTGAATAAATGGTTGTATTGGATTATTATTGTTATATCAGCTTAATTGTTGAATTTATTAAACGTATAAATTATCTATCTGTAAACAGTTAAATCATTGACAGAAATGAAGTTAAATTAAGCTAATGGAGGTATTGCAACTGCAATTTCGGGTAAACTTAATTGTGTTCTTTTGAAAAATAAAGGCTGGAAACAATCACTAGACATTAATTATATACTAGTGGCGTTTAATCAAACGAAATTAATTATCATAATAGTTAAGATTTAAACGAAACGTCTTGCATGAAGTGTGTACCGATAACTTCAGTGGATGTAAAACAATCGTTTTCTATGTATAAAAACATTCCATCAGATAATAGAGACAGTTTCATTACTGCAAATCTTTATCAAATTCCATGGTAGTAAATTATTTTTTTTAATTTAATTAATTTTTATAACTAATTCATGTTAATTTTTGGTCATGCTTTTTTTTGCTTTTTTAAGATAATTTTGAGCTTTTTTGTTATTTATTGTGTTTTAAAATCCGAACCCTATTTATAACTTTTACATATACATGCGTAGATATTTTACTTTGTATTACGGGTACGATATATTTTTTAATTGGTAAAGCCATTACACTAACAACGAATGTAGTTAAAAATTATTTAATGTTTGAATAATATATAATAAGTTCGAACTACGTTTTCGTTTAGTTATGTTTTCAACGATATATGCGTAAACAATATAATTGCTATTGTTATTGTCATTGATTTAATTTTTAATTTATATAAATAATATACACACGTACTGTATTTATAATGTATACGTTTTATGTTTTGAACAAATAATAATTTAAGTTATTGTAGTGTAAAATTTAATATCGTATACGTGCGCGATACGAACAGTCGATCGGGACTGAGCATAATTGTCACACGCGATGTTGCATCAATAATACAGTAATAAATATCAATATATGTCCGTATGACTAGTTATTACTTATTAGGCAAACCGACGATTACGATCTACGTTTAATAATAATAATAATATAACTATTACTCGGAATTATGGTTGGAATGCGATATGAAGCAACACGGGTTTAATGCAGTTTCGTTTCTGACCAAATAATAACGAACATACGTGTCTTCAAGTATATCGATTCGTGCAGCAAGACGGTACGTGGCACTAATAATAAATAATAGATAAGACAAACACGACGAATTAGTATCATTCGACTATCCGCTGTAATGTAAGAATTCCAATCAGCGTACGTCCTTTTCCTTTGTTGTTCATTAATCGTTTTTGCATTAAGTGGCTGGCGCATGTGTTCGCCCAAGCAAGGGTGTGGTTTAAATTGGCCCTGTGTCCAACTTTTGTCTTATTTGTGCGACTACGAAAACAATGCTCATCTATGCATCACTATACGATTTCGTCGAGGAAATTCACACGACTATAATGCATTATGAAATTATATTATATGCGCACTATTTGTTCGATAATAAAACATTCACAAATAAAAAAATAAAAAAATAATATTGCTAGTCAAAATCCGCTTGTGCTCTCTCCCAATCATCAGCTTTTCTTTTTTTTCTTTATTCACTCTTTTTTGGATATCAAGGAACCAGAAAAGCACTCAGATTAGTTTAGAAACCAATTTTTTTGTAATCGTTCTATTATTGTTATTTCTATTGTATGTCGGGATGATCCTAGTGGCCGAGTTTACCGAAGATGTAATAATTATTTTTTTGCATGATACTTAGAGTTTCTATTACACAGGATATGATACTAAAATTATGTAACACGCAGTATTCATTTACTGTTATTCGAATGTGATGATTTATCATTGCTTTTAAATTCATAAAATTATTTTAGTAAACACTACGAATAAGGTCTAATGTTTTTCCGCCGTTTTTATAAAACAATTTTTAATTCGTGTAGTTTATTGCGAAACTAAATAGTAAATATACACTAAAATGTGCAGTGTAGGAAAAAACTTATCTAGTTGTAGATAACAACATAACATTTTTCAACAGATTTCTGTTTATGAATAAAATTAATTTATAACGTAAATTTAAATTATCATATATTAATTACAAATGGTATACCTGTACAGTTTATCTGGATGGATCAAACATTACAGCAGATTAATAAATTATTATGCGCATTATTCTAATTGTGTATTTTTTTAACAGTGCCAATAAATATAAAATAACAATAACATAATGTCGAGTAAGAATTACAACTATCCTACCATTTTACCAAATTATTTTTTATAAATATAAAATAAATTTAATAGATACAACATATCACAACATATAGGCATAAGGTAGGTAATGGAAATTTTACATGCTAATAAAAAGTAATGATATTTTATACATGGCATCTAAATAATATAAATATGAGAAAATAAAAGACATTTCATTTAATTGACAAAAATAAATAATTATCTATTTCCATACATATTATTACTTTGGATTATTTGTTCATATTCATTTTTCAAAATATCGTAATCCAAAAAAATTACAATATAATTACTAAACATTATTATTTATGTATTATTTTTTGACTATTGAATTTTAAGAGAACCAACAACTATGGACTTAACATTATAGTTTTCAAATTTAATTTTAATTATAAAATATGAGTTTTTAAATATTTTTAAAAAATGTACCTCTCCATGCATGTGTAATCGTGTAGCCTCATTGGTAGATTAGGAAACGGACATTAATAGTAAAACAAACAGCCGTTCTAATCAAAAAAATTAAGTCTACCAAAAATGCTTTGAATAACAGCAACATCAATCTCAATTTTTAATTCATATAATCAGCTATTAATTTAACATAAATATTATACATATTCGACTGACGCCACTAAACTAATTTTAAAAGTACTCTATACTAAGGCATTATTTGAAAAAAAAAGTGATACATCTACATGGACGAGACCTTGGGGAAATAGGTATAATGTTTTTTATCATGTCTTGCTACGATCAAAAAACTACAATAGAATCAACTTAAAGGGGACAAAATGTCACTCGTTTCGATTTCTTCGTAAATTCCACAGTTCGCATAGTTCATTTTATTTTATTATCTGTTATTAATGTTTTTTTTACACAAGCACATTATAGATATGTATAAAATAATATATTAATATGACATTATACTTTTCGTTTATAATGGGTTGTTTATACAATGAAATATATGTTGTTTGTTTTACGTAGCTATGTTTAGTATGTCAAATCGAATTTGATGATATTTAATAATATACAATTTCAATAATATTGTATCAAACTTCATTTAAATTCGAGTATGATTATAAACAAACAATCTTTCTTGTCTTCGTTTTAATCATTTTAATGAATTAATATTGAATTGCCTCAGAGATAAAATTATTGAAATAAACCTACAAGAGAGTTTATATCAACATTTATTCTCATATTCGTGCTCAGTATATTTTATATTAAAATCTACACCTACCTACTAAAATAAATTTTATCTTTATTATTATTCTTAGTATAATTTGAGTCTTGGCAATTTAAGAAGTACATTAAAGCCACTTTTATTATCACGCGCGTGAGAAGTACTGTTGAAAACGACAAAGTCAAGCGATGAGTCATTCGTCCCTTTCATGAATAAAAATCATTATACTATCACATAGTATAGCTACATATATCTAACATCAAATTATATCCCAAAAAATCGTATAAAATTCACTTCAAAATATTATGCTAATTTTTAATTCTGAATTATTAAAAACGCACATTTTTTGAATGTTTTTAACAATTTCAATACATTTGAATTTATACTACCATAACTATATACTACACAATACATTATGGTTTCAAATAAAAATGAAATAGCTTAGTAATGCGTAATAATATAATATAATATGTGAGTTCAACGAATATTGTCATGAGATGACTGATGACTCGAATACACGTTTGAAATAAATCTCTGATAAATAATAATAGAAGATAATATATCATGTAACAGAAAAAAGCGTTAAGCTGGTACATTAAGCAAATGATTTTCTTGACAGCATCTTAAAAGCCATACATGTTATATGACCGGAGAAGAAACCATATTAATCGAATTTATTCGAGCTTAGGTCGAAAAATAGCATAGTTATAATATATCAGATCTATACAGTATACAAATACAATATTGATGTTCTCAAATAGTTTTAAATACAATGGCTTATTTTTTTAATCAATATAATAATTTGCCACATTATATAGTAATATAGTATATGCACATACATTTAAGTGTATACAATTTGTCTAGTGATAGCATTGATTATAAAATATATATTTTATAATTATAATTAATGGCAATAATAATAACCATTATAAAGTAGTTAATTTGTTCATGAGTTGACAAATTTTACTCACCAGATGATATATGGTCGATATTATTGGTTTTTTTTATAATCGTAGTCAAAATAAATTCTTTTTTTTCGCTTTGTTCTAGACATTGGCGTAATTTTTCTTTCGAAAAATAGGATGTTGAACTGAAATCTAAATAGTGTAATTTTATTAGTGTAGGGAATAGCGAGTACATTTATGTACAATAGTGTATTGTAATACTGTATTTTCGTATAAAAGGATGCTTGGTGGCTTGTGCAACTATCCTAAACAGAAAATATTTACGTAAAAACTTTTACAACCACTTTGAGTTTGACCAACTTTATCCACTAAAAGACAACGAATATACACATTAATTTCAAATAAAAATAAAAAACTGTGCCATTTATGTATATATTAATATTAATGGTTATTGTAAGCATATACGTAGTAAAACTAAAAACCAATAATTAAATGTATTTTTTAACTTGGAGTTTTAACTGTAGATTCAAATGCTCAAAAGTAATGTTAATCAAATATAAAAGCTCATTTTTATAACACGCAAACCCTTTTTAAAAACATTATAATAAAACAGGAAGTTACAACAAACCTGTGGCAGTTTGAGTTATAAATTATATACTTTATAAACTTTATGTTTATTAATGTAAACATTAAATCGACTATATTATAGTGCGTGATACCAAATATAGAGTAACTGAACATACATCCTATCTATATCTATAGATATCATATATGAAATGCATGATTTAGGTATTTTATTTTATTTTTATTTTTGTTATTATTAGGCAATTAAAATCGTTTTTAGAAACTCTAAAAATATTCATTCAAAGGATATGACTGCATGTCATACTATTTTAAATGCTTGTTCTATAATAATTATTTATACATAATATTACTTTATATAATTATTTCATGGGTCAATGTATTTTACATAATTATTTATCATATTATATTATTAAATTAGTAAAATCAAATGAATATTAATAAATTATTATAGATAAGTCTATATTTCCAGTATCCGTTATTACAATATATATGTTAATGGAAAACATGATCATTTACATAGGCGCCGCCAAAAATTTCGTCAAGGGGTGCATCATACATAGTATATACACTGATTTCTAAATAGTGCTTACACTATTTAAGTTAAATAAGTTTTCAAATTGTATGACATAATAATTGATTTTTGTGTATTGAACTCTGTGTATCGTATCATATCGTAACAGTCTATAATAAATATTGCTGTTTATGCAGTTGTTTAAGAAAAGTGTGTCATATTTTTAAAAATCAATTTAAATGAAATGCGATTAAAATTTGATAACACAATTTCATTTTAAATTGAAAAAAACGTAATGACTATAATATTTTTTCATTCATAACAAGTACTACGAACAAATTGAAGAAATGAAGAAGTCCAAAATAACACTATCCATGGCTGGAAAAAAGAAGTGTACAAAATATTATAGGAACATACATAAGTATGACGTTATTGCTATCAATGGTAAAGATCGTCTTATTAAAACTATGGCCAATGCCACGAAGATGTACGTTATTATGTGAAAAATGAAGAGCTTTTCGACAGTGGCGTAGCCAAGGGGAGGCTAAGGAGGCTATAGCCTCCCCCATGGGCCGTGTTTATATGTATAATGTATATCTTGACTATTTAATAGAATCAATGCTTGTTTTAATCAAAGGCTTATTGATGTTATGCCACTTAAAGGACTTATTCCGGCCAATTTAAATATGTATGACGATAAAAATATTATAAAAGCTGCTAAAATATATGTCCAAGATCTCCATGATAATACCTCATCTACAATCAGGGCTGACCTGTTCATATGGAGGCAACAATGGAGTCAAAATACTATTCCAAAACCGAATTTTGCTCTTGATTCACTCTCTCATCGCACCAATCTTCGACCTAACATTAAAATACTTTTACAATTATTCGCCACGTTACCAGTTACCTCTTTCACTCCGGAAAGAACGTTTTCAGCACTTAATCGCTTAAAAATTTTTTTAAGAAGCACCATGTCGGAAAACAGACTGAATGGGTTAGCTATGGCTAATATGAATAAAAAAGAGCAATTCCATGAAAGTGAAAAAATAACTGAATTTGCCAGAAATTCGCCTAAGAGAATGCAGCTGTCAGAGTGGAGCAAGTGACTGAACACTGAAACCAAAATTATTATTATTATTATAAATTATATACTAATAAATATTTTTAAAACTATACTAAAATGCTTGAATTACGTTTAGAAACTTGGTGGTATATGGTGGGGGAGGGGAGGTTAAGGGTGAATTCTGATATCCTTTCTTAACTTACTTATCCAAAAAAAGTGGTTAGCCCCCCCCCCCCCATTTAAAAATCCTGGCTACGCCACTGCTTTTCGATATAATTCATTATACACATACAGCCAGCGTTTGACTTTAGGGGGAACACAGGGGGATGGAGAAGCCCAAATAATTTTCCAAAATTTTAGCGTCTCCCTACTATTATTACTTTATAATTATAACGCTTAACAAGTTTTGGGGACGCTCCTTTTTAAAAGTAAACAGAGTCCCCCTTATTTAATTTTGCCAAGTTGAGCACTGCATACAGCAATCGGCCATTGATAGTTGATTTTAAATTAAAATATACCAATAATTCAAAGAAAACAATAATGGTATACTCTGTTGTGATAAATAATAATAAGCAAATAATAAATAGTTATTAGTTTATTTAATATTTTAATATAATTGCAATATTTAGCAACATTTTTAAATCACTTGTATCATAAAACGCATATCGTGTAGGACATTACGTAAAAAAAGTAAAAAAAAAAAACAAGACGATCCAATAAATTTTATCTGACTGGTCCAATTAACGAATATCAATAGACGGGTTCTACAGAAAAAAAAACTATCACTAAGAATGTTCTGATTTCGTATAGGTAATACTTAATTATATGCGTTTGGTTGTTAATTGATTGTAAATATAATCTTAAATGATTTTGAATGCGCGGCCTTGAGCGTTTTTGAGTGGATTTGAAGAAAAGAAAAATAAAAACTATAAAGAAAAAACAAATTTTTTACAAGTGAAATACCGTACGAAAGTTTAGCTAAAAATGTCACGAGTATAAATAGTATTTATGACAATGAGACAATTATTAGACGATAGGGACCAACCTAAAAACAATGTAGATAATGAAGAAAATGATGAAAAAGAATCTAATAATGAATATAATATTGAAATTAATGACACTATAAAACTTGACAATGATCCAGGTAAATGGCCTGATATTATATTTGATAAAGTAAGAATATTTTTAGTAAAACGTGGCCATCCATATTGTTGTTGAAAAATGAAAATGGGAGAAAATTTAATCCTATATATTACTAGAGAATTATGTTAAATAATAAAAAAGTTCTTAGATATTGACTTATATATTCAAAATCAAAAATTATTTTTTTTTTTTTTTACTGTTGTTTATTATAATCAACTTTGTTTATTTATTTCAAATAAGATTTGTCAACTAACAGCTTCTCAGATCGGAAACATATAGGAGATCGATTAAAAGAGCATGAAACATCTCAGCATCACAATTGTGCACAAAACAAATGGATAAGTTTAAAAAAAAAGCCTTACATATAATACGACTATAATGCACACTACTATGGTCCAAAACAGAATTTTTGGCCTCGTTATCATATCAATTTTAAATCAAATTTGTGAAAATCTGGATTATGGTAATTTAATTGCAACATTTTCAGAAGTCAAAGTGTGAAAAATTAATTTTATTTAAATTGTATTTGTAAATCCTAATTTTTTCATTCGTATATATAATAATAAATTTAATGGCTAATAATTAAAATTAATTATTTACTTTTTTTTATAGTAAAATAAAAAATTGTGACTATAATACAACTCTTAATTTATATTTAAGTATTTAGATTACCTAGTAGTAAAATCTACGAGGACCTCGTAATGATATTTTTCTCAGGGCCTTCAAAGTTTTAATGTATATTATAGTTCACTAAATATAATGAAAGGTTATTAGAAAATGGTTGGTAGATATCTAGCACAATATACTATTTTTTAAATGTATTATTTATTTTTTGAAGTTTATAAGTTATTTATATACTACAACCGTTCAAAATGTAACAATCACTATGCACCTATGAATTTACTATTATATCCATTAATAATGTATTGGTAAACGTCATGGTTAGATAAATCTACATATAAATGTACATATTATACTTTAAAATATCTGCTGTTCCTGTATTTAACAATAATGTAAGTTAAATTGCAGTAATAGATTAAATTTGAATTCAAAGCGTTAAGTTACACATTTTCTAAGTAGATATCTACAATAGCAGATGCCAATTTCCACTAGTCTACACTATTACTACAAAGTATTATAATACATATTTGACAATCATCAAACAGATCAATAAACAAATAATTATGGTTCAATGAAGTTGAAATTGTCGTTATTAATTAAATAAAATGTAGAAATACATACTCGTATCTATTTACTATATACATTATACGTATGGGTATATATATTAAATAATTATTGTATTATTTGTAACGCCCATTTTTACGGCTAATTTTATTTCACGATGTTCTATATTTCTACAGATTATTTTAGTTAGATGATACTTTAATTTCTATAAAATATCGAACCAACTAATTTCTGTCGACTCTATTTTTATGAGTCCTTATAATAAACTGGAGATTTTACATACGTATATTTATACTATATTCCTATTTTGTTAGCTATATACCTTTGACCTTATACCTATAGGTTTCGTATTATAATGCATTAGTTATTTTAGCAACCTCAATGGTTTAATAAAAATGGCAGCGCACAAAAGCACGTCAAATTATTATTATATACTTAACAAAAGGATAATTGAAAAAAAAAAAACAAATAATTTGATTAATCGTTTGTTCGTAAAATATGTTGCTTATTCTATGAACTATGTACATATAAGACCAAGTTCAGCATATTAAGAGAGGTTGGACGTATCACAGATGCATAAATATATTTGCTGTATAGTATATAGCTTATGTAGAAAAATAAATTCATACACCATAAAAAAATAATTTGTACATTATAAAACGAAAAAATTGTAATTTTCAAGAAATATAAAAAAAAGGATGTAAAGATATAATATATCATGAAAAATATATAACTTTTATTTTAACTATTGATCTATCTGAAGCTTCTATAATATGTGTAAACTATTAGAGTAAAATGTGTGTCATTGATAAAGAGAGAAAATTATACGTAATAAACATAAAAGTATAATAAAATTAATTTAAATTACATGTAATTTTATATTTAATTATTTGGTATTCTTAAATGCTAATGAAAAAACATAATATTTAAACAGTGACGAAATACGCATAACCTTTATAGTTCACAAATTATAGATACAATAATAATAGTATACGAGTGTAGAGTGAATAGTTTTATAACAATCCTATTAAAAAGTATTCGAAAATAATTGAATACAAGTGTAAAATATGTAAAATGTACATTTATTATATTTTTTCGTGTTTTTTTTTGTTTAGAACTTGATTTAGTTTTAAATTAAGAATGCATTATTAGATGATCATGACCGACTAGACGAATTGACAAATATTAATATTAACAAAATTATTACCATTAATAGAGACGGAGTATAAAAACCCATAGTGAAATACGGTTAAGAATTCCATTATATCTATTAAAGCCATTTAATATAACCAATTATAAACGAACATGAATTAAAAGGAACATAATACATGGGATGTACCTATACATGACAACAAATGGGTGTGTAAGTACGGAGTAGTATATCAAAGAATGCACGATGTATATAACTTGATGTTTTGTAATTGTAATGGAATAAATATCCAACTAAAAACAGTATTTCTTTTTAAATTTAATAAAAACGAATGTAGTGTAATGCGATCGATAATTTTTATCCTTTATTGAATCATTATTTTTACACGATGAATATAGCGATAAAACTATGGATCTATGGAAGGTGCGGGAATTCACCGTAAGCCTAGGGTAGGTCACTGAAAAAATGTGTTTTATTTAGAGTTATAGCATGTAATAGCTATAATAACTTGTATGATTATTTTAACATACACTGGAAAACGATAGAATTCTAAGAACAATTTTAGTGAAATTTGATTATTAAACTAAATTATTTTCAAAAATATAAAGGACTTTAAAATAAAAAAGAGTGTAAAACTTCTAGATCAATTGAGATACAGGAATGAACGATTATATTATATCTGTAAGACTTTTTGTCAAATCAAAATTATTTTATTGATATTTAGAAAAAAATCTAAGAAAATATTAAAACTTCTAATTTCTATTAATATAAAAAAAAAAAAAAAACTAAAAATATTTTGAAATATTTACCATAAATGTATAAAAATGATGTTATAAGCATTTAATGGAAATGTCATGTACTTACGATTATTATTTTGTAAGTTACGATGAAAACAAAAATTCGATTTTATTGAAAATCGGTATGCCGAATTTTTATAATATTTTGTTTGTTTTTTAAAATTACTCAGAAAACAGTTCAGAAATTAAATATATTATCTATATATTATATCAACAAGAACCTATTTCCTATTTTTAACTTTATGCTTGGTAATGATCGGAGCACTCTTTCAGATCAAAACCTTACATATAGACACAAAATAAAAATACAAATGATAAAACCAATACATTTCTCGTTTCACTTAGAATCTAAAACATTTAGAGTTAAGTTTGACATATTTTAGATGTTGTTAAGATGCCTATAATTTAATTTATCTTAAATGACATATCTAAAAGTCTTAATAGCCAAAATGTCAAAAAAGAATGCGTTTCATTTAAAGTTATAGTTGCATACTTGCATGATTATTTTAGTATACATTCGAAAGTAATGACAAATTATGCAAGGCATTCCAAAAACAACTAGTGAAATTCGATAGTTAAAACTTAAGTATTTTCAAATATCTAATGGAAACAATAAAAAAACAATTAGACAAAACCTTGATAATTTTAAGATGTTGTTAAAATACCTATCGTTTAATTGATCTAAAATGTCAAGTCTTAAAGTCTTTATAGCCAAAACGTCGAAAACCTTTTGTGAGTGAATTTGGAAGAAATATAAGTATAGGTATATGACATCGAATACAGTACAATTTATTTCAAAAACTCCATTATATTATAATAATTCGATATGTTGATAGGAATTTATATGCTTGTAACTAAAATTAAAATTTAGTTTTGTAAAACAACAATTTTTATGAAAATATATTAATTTACACTCCATTGTAATCCATTGTAATAAATCCATTGTATACCAGTACTTACAAGAATTGTATTAAATTCTAAAATACATTTATCTTTAAAAAAATAATTGTCCATTATTATGATATCTAATATTTTAAAATTATATATTTATATAATATATTAAATTAATTAATAAATATATTATTAATATATTAACATATTATAGACTATGTTATAGTTTTAGAAAAAAAAATTATAATTTTAATGAAATCAAAACTGGAAAACATCAAATTTTAAAAATTACTCATTTGACCTAAAACTGATCATAAAATTAAAAAAAAAAATCAAATTCATCAGAATTACATCATTATAACACCAAAAATCATCATCTTAACTAAGTCTCGTTTTTGTTAAATCTCATCTAGATCAATTTCCTACTCATAAATTTCTAAATATAAATTAAGTTCATAATTATAATCCATCCACATGAAATGTACAGAGAATAAAAAAAATCAAATGAATTGGATACACCGTGGGGACATGACAAAACAATTTCATTTATACTTATTACCTTGTACTTAAATTATTCGGCTATTTATTTAATATACTAAGAATTTATTATATATTATTTAAATTATATATATATATATATATATTATATATTTTAACAAATATAAATTAATTATAATTTTTAATTTATTTGTTGAAGCAATCATGTCAATACTCTTTATACCATACAATTTAATTTTGAGGTGGGTTGTTAAAAATAATATTAATCATTAATCAGTGATGGACAAAACATTATTCGAGGCTAAGCAATTGAAATATTTTAGATCCAATTTAAAAAACATTAAAATGAATTGATGATTAAACGCATGTAAAACTTAATAGTGAATCGGATAATCGGCTTCGAGTTATTTCTCATATCCAACACAGTAAAACAAAGTGATGGTTTCATGAAGTTAAAACATTTATAAAAATATCATAACTAATATAATAACACTCAACCATTTAAATAGGTATATTCGATTTTATTTCATTGGTACTATTATGATCTTTATTATCTATCTAGCCAAATTACTTGGCTTCGTCTAAGCGTTAAAAATCCAGAGTTAGAAATGTACCTACATTTGGTTTCAACACCACAAAATTGATGTATACAATTAAGCATATTATAGACTGTTATGTTTCGAAGAAAAATTAGTTGAACATTTTTTATCAATATCATTATATATTACAACAAAAACTTGTATATTTTAAATATTAAAGCTGAAGAATAACTAATGTGGAAATAAAAATGAGGAAATTAATTATATTTTCCGTAAAAAGAGATATTTCAATATAAAATAATATATCACACTAATATCAATTAATTTCAATTAGTTTTACGAGTCCCTTCCTACTCATATCTCTTATAACGCGTTATTTTTAAATCAAATATGTATCGAGTTCGATTGAAATTGATTCAGGCATTATAGAACTATACTGGAACAGGAACAGGAACATGAACATACATACACACAAATAATGTATATTTTAGTACTCATTCATCATGTATGTACCTTTTTTACTAATACTTACTACATTTAATGATGTAACGCATTTATCTAAACATGTGTATAAAAAACAATGCGAATTTTTAAATTACTACACGCGCATTCCCTAGTTCTCATTAATATTACAACTTAAAATCTAATATATACATTGTTATAAGAATTAGTCGCATATATATATATATATATGATTATACGATATATACATCATAAATATTTCTTGCAATATTGTATAAAATTCACTTAAACTGTTAGAATTATTTTTCAAACGTATTAAATTAATTTATTGTAATGAACAATATATTTTATAAAATTTAATTATAACCTAACTAAATGGGTTAGTCATAATATGCTTGTAGCATACATTAATAATTTTTATATAGTCTTATTGGAATTATAGAATCCATGTTTGACAACGATTGGAGAGAGAATTATGAAATATTTTTAATTTTGTTGTATGATGACTACTAACATAGTAATTATTATTATTAGCAAAATAAAATACGCAAGAGAATATGATTTTTTTTTTGTGCAAAGCGATAACGTTGTAAACAACACAATTATTTAAAATAATTAATCGATAATACATACCAAATTTTTGTAGTGAGTTAATAGAGGTTAGGTTGTATAGATATTGAAAAACTTTTCTACATAAACATGGGTTTTGGTATTTCCATATATATACATGTATATACACTGCAGTGTCGTGGAGAGAAAATCGGGTTCCACGGGCCTCCTTTAGTCCCATGTTTTAAATACACGTTTAATTAATTCAAAATTCCATTGACAACTCGATGATTAAGTTTCTTAATTTTTTCAAAAGCATTTTTTAATCCAGAAAGATTTTTTGTCAATTATTTAACAGCATTAGTTATAGCAACCCACCTTGTATCCGAATGAGAATGAAGTGAATCCGATATTTTTTATTTCAAAATCTTTTAGCATTGTGTACTGCTGCTAAAAAATGTTATATAATTTCTGAACGACACAAAAATAAATGATCACTTGAGGACAAGATTCTGCATAATCAACTCCAACTAAATTTAACATGTGTGATCCACAACACGAGTATACTGCATACTAATTTTTACGAAAAATGCATCTCTGCGAGCCTTTATATTTATCTCTCATATAACTATCGTTATCATAACCTTGCTCTCGACAATCGATCAAAGGTATAGTAATTAAATATAAATAGATATTATAAACATATAAATATGTGTTAGTCAATGCTCGACTTGGAAAAATTAAAGAAGAGGGACTCTATTTACTTTAAAAAAAAGAGCGTCCTCAAAACTTGTTAAGCGTTATAATTATAACATAATAATAGTAGGGAGACGCTTAAATTTCTGAAAATTAGTTGGGGTACTCCATCTCCTTACGTCCCCCCTTCAGTCGAGCACTGGTATTAGTTTGATAACATTTAAATCTCTCATTATCATGACTAGAGCTCGGAAGTTGTAGGAGCTAAAAAAGGTACGAAAATATTGTAAAATATGCATGAAAAAATGTTAAATATGCAAAAAAAATTTATTTAATATGTAAAAATTTTTTTATTAAATATGTAAAAAAAATTTACTAAGTATACAAAACAAATTTTTTTTAATATTTTTATTAAATTCAAAATTTTTTGGGTCATTTTTATGGATTGTAATTTTTTCAATCTAAAAAAAAACTGAATGAAAATTAGTTGAAAAATTATATTTAATTGTTATTAATTCAATATAAACATATAGATTATTGTAACTGTCATACATGTAAACGTATTGCATTGAACAATCAGAACTTACTTTATATTTTCCATATCAAACGAACGACGATTGTCTGAAAGTATATTTTTTTAGAGTGAAAAACTTCTTTCGACATCCAATAAAGTTATGGTTAATGTATAATTGTATATAAAAAATTGTATATAATGTTAGTATTAATAATACACTTGCCATATTGCTATTAGATTAACGATAACGTCGATAGTATTATATGATGTTCACTTTAGTGCTATAAAGATAAATCCATTAATATCGATATAAACACTCCGTTAAATTAAATTGATATAACAACGGTAAGGTATGGCGACTAGTACGTTTAATAATCGAAAATAAAATGAAAGAAAACTTCAAATTGTTTAGAAAATATTACACAGGCATAAAAAACATAAAAATTAAGAAATATGTATTTTTTTCTAAAATTGTCAAAATATGCAAAAAAAAATGCATGTTTAATTTTTGTATGGAATGGATTTCTATCTTGGTCTGCTATAAATTGAAAGTATACAGAAAAATATGCAACTCTTACAACTTCCGAGCTCTAATCATGGTATACATCAAATTTAAATAAATTTAGATCGTTAAATTAAAAAGAAATACGAACATTTAAAAATAACTATCATGTGTATTTTTTATCATTATTTGAAACATCGAACGTATGATATACATGACGTATGATAATAAAGTTGCAGTAATTTTTATTCCAAAATTCAAATAATAAAATTATGCACTTGGGTTTTTCGGAATTCTGTAAAACCATTAATTTTTTGCTCTCTTGGTTCACATATCGGGCTTCTATAAAAATCCCGGATCCGGGGGAATCACCCCCCCCCCCCCCCCCCCCCCCCATCCGGTGTCTCTATATATATATATATATTAAGAAAAATAAAATTTAAATATTTAACATAAAACTCTATACATAAAACATGTGTAAAAATGGTTTTTTGTTACTCCCGCACGGGAAACAATTGACTAGAAATATCATATTATATTATAATATAGAATGCGCGCATAACAGCACACATGGGCGACGAGACCCAGTGTAACATACGCCGTTCGAGAGATTGTTGGGTAAATTGGATTTCGACCAATATATAAATGTATAATATTATATAAGGTGTACAGAAATAGGAAATTCCAATGGTTTTTAGTCGTATACATATATAAATGTGCGTATGTGTGTATGTTAAAAACAGGCTTCCGAAGATATCCCGTAGTTTATGGTGAGAAATACAGCGTGTGGAGTTTTTGGAAACGTGTAAACGTTGTTTACGTGTTTTGTGTATATTATAAGTTATGCGCTATATAAGTATTTACGGTTGAACTCGCGGCCAACAGCTGCTATACTTTTTTTAAACATTTATGTTTTTAGTGGTAATTTAATATGATTATTCCTTTTTTCGGACACAATTCGTTTGAAATATCGACGCCTCACCCCAGATAAATTGGTCAGTGAGTATAATATATCTTATATCTGATGTATACATAGAAATATCCCTAACCGGATCGATACTAATAAAGTACCTACATATTCGTATCATATTGAAATTTATGTTTACGGATGTAAGTAGTTGGCGCACTTCAAGCACATCATGTATAACAATGATATACGTATTAAAATGTTGAGACATTGCTGTAAGTATATGAGGCTAAGGATATATAGAGGTGGTTATATTTTATGAAAATGGGTAGGGAGAGTAGATGATAAGAATTAAGTTATGAGCTTTATCTGCACCCCATTCACAATAAAGAACAAGACATTTAATTTAATAAATCTTTTAAATTTACATAATTTTTGTGTTAACAAATTGCATAAGCTATTTATGTTTCACAAAATTTTTAGTTGTATTTCTACATTGTTTTATGATTATAACTTATAAACGAGTTATTTTTCATGAGTCATGATTAAAGATTAATTGGAAATTAGAAAAATATTGTGTGTAGTTGCAAGTCATGATTGCAAAGATTTGTTAATTATACCAAGGAAATCATCATATTTCTTTAAACATTTCAAGACTAGACGAGAAAATGTGAAAATTCGTTAAAGAAGACTCGCGAATCTAATTGGTAACGTTGTTTTAACCGTGAAAGACTTCGGTTAAATATCGATACAAAATCGGATTTCTATGTAAAGCATAATTATTATAATCTATGAATAATATGGTTTTTTGTTGCCCTAGATATCGATCGACTAACTGGGATGTCAGAAATTATGACAAATATAAAATATAAAATATAAAATAATATAAAAAAAAATACAAATCTATAACAGAACCGGGAGTTTATTTAGGTCGGACCACCACGGTTTTAAGATTTAACTTCGGAGGACTATATATATGTATATACGATTGTTCTGGCTAGTAAATCAGATACGTACCATGTACGATACAAGTACCTATACAATTTTAATGTTATTATGACATATATTCCATGATTATGTATCGCACGGAACACTGAACAACGCGGACGCGGTCGAAATCAAAACGATTATTAAAATGTATCCACCACCGACAACCCATTGTGTGTGTTTAATACTTGAACATGCAAGAAGCTACACCGGGCCAATGTTAACCCGGTGGTGGTTTTAAGGTTGTGTTCGCAGTGTGACAGTGCGATGACACATCAGCGGTATCATAGTAACGAGGGTGTCAAAACACAACGCTGACACAACTTAATACTTTACGTGAGTGCGTCCAACTTGTTCCTAATCCAAATCTGAAACCCAAGCCGTCCCTCGACGTGCGTGTTTTACCCGTGTAAATATTATTACGAATTAATCGCGCCAAATCAAATAACGTATTCGTACTACACTTGTAGGCACATAATATGAATAATATAAATATCAATATATAAATATATTGTATCCGGAAGTGAATTTTTTTTCCCACGCATTTTTTTTTTATATTATTCATATTTTATTGCTACAAATTATACCTACAAAACGTAATAAACAATTACTATTAATAGTACAAACGTATAGCACGTGTGTGTCGTGTGTTTATACATATAATGCGTTATTATATACAACATACAATTGGTATTGAACGTACGTTCGTTGTACTGTGAAAGTGTGATTTTTTTCTATAATATTTTTTATAAATATATCATACCGGCCTATATGATTATTGAGTTGGCTTACCACTATCTAGCACTAGTAGTAGTTCTAATGCTGCAGTGTACAACGCGTTTGGTTATTTTAAAATGTTTTCGCGAAAATTCGCACAAAACTCATTCATGTGGTTACCCTCACTACATGGTAACAGTTTACTTCAGACAAATTAACACAGCAGCAAGACACGTAGAGGTACCCGTATATGTACCATGAGTACACTAAGTATGAATTACCGAAGAATTGAACGGGGAAACTAGGTTATTGCAGTACCCATATTTAATTGGTTATATTTATTCTATTGCAATTATTATTATTTTACAATTTATTGAGAAGTAGATTATTATAATGAATAGTCCAATGAAAATTTCTAATAAATGATATTACGATACCATGTATAAGGGGAAGAAATAAATCGACGATAAGTATACAAATATTATACTTTTCTCGTTTTAATATCATATATTTGCTTGTGTATTATTAATGTAATATGGTAAATTTGAATAAATTTGATTGCAAATTCGCGTTGGTTTAATTTTTAAATTATTCATGTGCAATATTTTTGTTATGTGTCTTAAATCTACTTACATCACGTGGCAATTCAACTTTAAATGTATTGTACATCTATCAATTGTTTTTCTCTATTATAGAACTAATATATAATAATCTAATATAACTATTCGCTATTATTAATTCCGTTGCAAAGTACGTGTGTTAATATATGTATACAACAAAATGGATTTATCAATGGAAAATGAATATTTATTTTGTTGTAAGTACTTTTATAATATGTAATACTTTTGGTCCGAAAACAATCTTAACTCTAAACATTCTGTAATTTTTTTTATAAATTACGATAAATGTATACAGATAACAATGGTAATACATTTTTAAAAACAAATATTTCCAAAAGATAAGTAGGTGCTAGGTATTTGTTGTTTATCGAGATAAAATATTAATCTCTTAATTTTGGATAAGACAATTCTTAAAAAAAAAAAACTATATGTTAGGCCAATGGCCATCGTCGCCGCGATCTTCAACCTAATTAAAAAAAAAAGAATTCTTAAAAAATAGTACCAATTTTTATAATAGACCAATTAAAAAAAATAATAATAAAATAAAACAAACTATATAAAAAATAAGATTAGATTTTTTTTAATTAGGATAAAATAAATATTCCCAGATTAAAAGTTATTTAAAGGTTAGCAAGACTATTTATTACGACTACTATTCAACACTTATTCGATTTAAGTATTTACGCTGTACATAGATGTAGCCAAATACAAACACAAATAATAAATTTAGACTCCTCAAATTTATGTTTTCAGTTATTAATTAGAGAATTAAGGACCTGAATAATCTCAGTTACCCCAAAAGGAAAATTTCAGTAACATTTTTAAGGTTTCTTTTTTAATAATATGTTATATTTCATTTTAATCAATTATTGAAGACTAGATGATATATAAATATATCATAGAAAATAATTTCTTTTTTAAATTCCAGTAACTTTAATTAGAAAATTATTGATTAATAATATTTTATCTATAGATGGCTTCATATTCAGATTTTTGACAATGAGTTGTACTGAGTTTTATTTTTCATTAGATCATATAGATTCCATAAATTATACTTTACATGAAACATAAGATTAAAAAAATATGCATATCTTATAACATACTTGATTTTAAAGAATATTACATTTTATTATTAGTCAACTCAGTTTTATACAAACATCAACCTTTTTTTTAATAAAAACTTAAAGAAATTCTCTGATGTAAAAAAATGTGATTCCAATGAATTACTATCGTCGTAAAAAAATTGTAAGAATAGATAGCTAATGTTAGTTTCTTCTCCCCCAGCGAACATTAAAAACAACCCTTAATTATTTTTAGGGCCCTGCAGCAACTTTTCGACACGCAATCATGCTTGCAAATATAGGTACATTATTATATTTTTGTATAATAAATGTAAGTGAAGAAAGTATTGTTTTTATTTACACATTGAATATCTTAAGGTTTATGAAAAAATTTTAAAAATAATGACTACTAATAATTTATATTTTTATACGTTCATTAATATAATTTTATATTAAATCGATTACTGAATATAGGCGTAGTACTGTTGTAAAAATTCAAAATAATTATATCAACTTCGTGTTAAATTTATATTTTAAAACAGAATACAATACTAATTCTTTTTTGTATTACATAAAATATATCAAATCTTATTTAAAGTTATTTCTAAAAATACATTTATTTATATCCAATAAAATTTAAGAATTCATTTTAACACCGATCATAAATGTGAATATTCATATAAATATATGCAAGTATATATATGCGATAAATGTAAACAGATAACTATTGATTTTAATGATTGTAAAACACTTTTAACATTTTTAATGATTGTTTTTTGTTTATAGGTTATATAATAAGGCAATTTAATTAAATTTTATTTGGAAATTTGTTATTGAAATTAGGGTAGAAATCAAATAAATGAGTTTATGTCGATAGTTTATTATTACAAACAACCATACTTTAAAATATTTTGATAAGTATTACCATAGGTTATCTGAAATTTATATTAAAAATATTATGAAAGGTTTTTTCATTTAGGTTTTTATAAACACTTTTTATAAACGCCAGTTTTTATAAACACTTCTCATTATAATTAAACCTTCTCGATCACCTTTGAGAATTATTGTATTATTATTTTTACTATAGGTAGTATTATGTAAGCTTAAAAGTAATAATTAAATTACCATGCAATACAAATTTAGACTTGAATAAAACGGAAATAATAATCTCCAACTTCGGTGCTAGGTATTTAAGTTTCATTATGTTTTTAAATTTATCATTTATAATTAAGTACTGTTAGTTATTTTATTTTAATCTAAGTAAATATCTAACTAATAAATCTAAATAATTTGTTATTAGTAAAAAAAAAATTAAATCGATTATACAGAAATATTTTTATTTATATTTTAATATTTTATCCAACTGTTGATGATAATCAGTTACTGAATAATCATATATATATAGATAGCTGTAAATGAAATAAAGATCCATGAACAGTCAGATGAATTGATGTTACGAGTATGTTTATTGAACCCACCAATATATTATATAACAAATTCTATTCAGTACTATTAGAATATTATGATTGTAAAAAATGTCCAATTATTAAAAACAATTACTATAAAAATTATTCTTGTGATTTATGTACGATTGAAAGTCAACAACCACTAAACAATTTCGAGTATTTACGCATGCGAGATCTTCACATTGTATAATATATACACGAGACCATGCAACTTAGTAAAATAATGATTTTAGTTTTTATCCATTTTATTTTATAGTGAGTAGGTACTGTAGATTATATTTTCACCGAGTTTTTACAGAATAAAAAAAAGTTGTATATAGCTACTTAATAATTGTTTAAAGCTAACTATAGCTGAAAACTTTCATCTGATGTTCTATAATGTCAATTATAATATTTTATTCGTTTTTATATCAGTCATCCGTTCGGAGTGGAATAGCACAAAAGACAGCATAATATGCATTTATAACTGTACTCTGTAGTTGCATGCCTATTCGACAGTTAACCATTTCTATTCAGTTACAATTTCCACATTTTTTATTATCCCAACCGTCTTCACTAACTTCAATTACACTATTCTCCTTCATCAATTATTAATTCTTTCCCGTCCGTTGTTCGTCCTACATTATCTCATGCCCCAATTCCATTCGTCAGTAAAGAAATCTTTTTTTCATTTAGTCCCTTGCACCCCAAAACTTACAAGTTCCCGCGTCTTATCAAACATAACATTAAACAGTATAAATACACTGTCTGTGTAGAGAATACAATATTATATCCTTTCGTATAGTTCTCGAAATCGTTTAATCATCATGGTCTACTCTTTTCGGTTGTAATTTATTTAAGGTTAATACTTGAGAGAATAATGTGAGTATAAAATACATGGCGCTTAAAAATATACACAGGCTAAATGGAAATTTAACGGCTCTCCCTAACTTCAGTCTGATTTTAAACATTTAATCCGATTATAAATTCGTATATAAAATAGTCTAAATAAGTTTAAATAAGTGAATAGTCTGTTCAGTTATCAGCTCCACCGTTCAAATATAATTTAAATTTAGTATGTGGTTTTACGCCATTACAATTAATTATATAACATTTTCGAAGTCCGATTTTATACTCGATGTGTATTGAAATGTATGATAGATTTACAGTGAGAAATATTCACAAAATCTATCACACTCAATAACCAATCTATACCACTCATATTATTACACTATTAATCTTCAATAATTTTTCATTACGTATGGGCCATGAAAATAATTGAATTTCATTAGATACTATAATTTTAAGTGCGTCGAGCATATAATGTAACTGATATTTAAACCGTGGCCGAGAATTGAGAAACATTCGTGCTGTTTACTAAACATCCGCATTCGAATTCTTCTGAAAAATGCTGTAGTTGAATAATAAAGTAATCACTGTTAAATAATATTATTTTAGAACGAGGAAAGGTGTTTAACGTCCATATCTATCAACGTTTATATTTCGGCGACCGCGCCTTTATACAAACAGTGCACTGACATTTGAACACGGAAATTAATTTTTTCCCGTATACTCGTTCGGGTGGCTACTTATATGCATTCGAGCCAACAAGTGTCAAAGGTTGTCTGTCGTTTTCATTCGTTTTTTACCCTCTCACCGCAGCAGCGGCGAACCACTTATTCGGCAAGAATAATAATAATAATAATAATAATGATGTTATTTACGACGTCACCGAGTGAGCCGAGTATATTTGTATAAATAATAATAACGGTGTTTGTGAAAAGGGTCGGGGGCGCGACGGAAAGCCGTGAGAAAACACATGCGTCGCCGTCTCATTGTTGTCGCAACTCGCCAAGACGTGGAAAAAAAATCACGTCTGCCGCCGTCGCGCCCGTACGCGGAGTCGACGAGAACGCGTGTGCGTCGTCGTCTGGTCGACGCGTTTGGACGCGAAAAAATCCGAACGGAAAACGATCGCGATCGAAACACAAAAGCCCAACGCTGGGCCGCCATCGGCCGGTTAATCGTTCGGGGCGGCCAAATAAATGAAAATAATAAAAATAATAATAATAGTAATAATAATATATCCCTGCGACGAAACTGTACTGGTGGCGGTGGCTGGCCGGTGCTGCCGTTGCGGAGACGAAGGCGATGGACAGGGCGTGGCGGCGTGGCAGCGGCGGTGGTCGAACGTTAGTCAAGGATGGTGCGCAGTGCGCATGCGCGCCGGGTTAGCGTCACTCTTGACCAACGCGATACCCGGCTGCACCAACGCTCTACCCGTGCTCTGGCCGCCGCCGCTCGTCATTCGTGCATTCGAAGTCGCGTCCTTTTCCTGCCGGTACGTGGTTACGAATTTTTTCGTTATTTAAAGTATTCTCTGTTAATGCTTTTTTTTGTTCTTCCACAATAATTTTTCTACATTGCTTGCTGTCATTTAGCCAACATTTTCGAGCACTCCTCGTGAAAGACCCGTGCGTTTTAACGACCATTTCTCATTTTAAATGCTCATTTTATTTCGTTCACACGTATTTTAGCTTGCGTTTGTTGTTTGCTGCTTGTATGTGTGTTTGCGTGTCTTTGTACGCGTGTATGCTTGTGTTGAGCTGCTATCGCCGGTCACCGTTAATTATAATTTTTGAATAAAGTGGTTATTTTTTTTATTTTTATTCTGCATAGAGTTACTGTTGCCACTACATATCGTATAGACAGTAGTGCGTGTACACCACCGCCACCCCAGCAGAAGACGACGCACAACGCATCCGACGTCTACGATAACAGCGATTTTGAAATCAACCGGAAACATGACGACGGCGACTACGGAAGAGACGAAAAACGTTCCACAGGACGTTAAAGAACCGGTAAAAGACGCAGCGGACACTGCAGTTGAGACCAATAACAAACAGGAAAACGACAAGAAGCCCGCGGCAGAGAAAGAGGAAAAGGAAGCGGCGCCGGCTGCCCCGGTTGAACCACCACAACCAAAGTTCTCTGTGAAAAAACAGAGTTTCGAAAAGGACGTTGTCTACCTGTATCAGTTTTCACGCACGCCCGTTATTCCGTCTATGTCCCCGTATTGCCTCAAAGTGGAGACATGGCTCAGACTGGCTGGACTTAAATACGAGGTGAGTGCCGTATTATTTATGATGTGATTCCTTTAAATGATCTGCTCATTAATTCATATATGAACCCCTTTGCCTAACCCATAACATTTTAAATCATAACTAAGTTTTGGATCCATCCGTTACATTTATTATTTGTATTTTCAGTCGACTATTTTTGATATATTTATTATATTGTTACAATATGATTATTGATTTCCAATCTACTTGTCAATTTTTGATTTCTAAGTAATGACTAGACACAATTCACTGTACTGTTTAGCGCATTTGTTGTTCACCAACTATTATGGTTTTTATTTGATATTTTTGACAATGACTTGGACAGAGTTCCTTTTTATATACCATGTTAAATCTTTAAACAACTTATGGTGAAATGTTATTTATTACTTAATTTTATATCTAAAACTGAATTTTATTTTTTGTTTGAGTCTCAGATAAATAACATTCAATTTTGTTTTATCATGATAAAATTACTACTTAAAACATGATGATTTGAATGCACGTACATTAAGTTAAATACCAGTTAATTGATAAATATTACTTAAAAGTTTAATCATTCTGTGTTATCTTCATAGTAATACTTATTACTTTAAATAATTTTTATTGGAAAATTATGAAATTTAATTCATAACTAGTTTTATGCAGAATTACTGTTAAAACATTTAATTATTTGGTGTCTATTTAAGTGTTTGAGAAATTATAAAACCCAACATTATTATTATACTATGAGAACTTGGTATTGTTCTTACTGAATTTCAATGTTTTCTGCTTCTCTAATTACTACAAAGATAACATAAATTATTATTTATATGAATGAAAACAACAGTAATTATTATTTTGTTACCTAACTGTTTTTATGTTTTATTATTTGAAATATTTGTAGGTTTCAAATTTTCAACCAATGTTATTCTATTTTGGCTTAATTATATTTTATTAACTTAATATTATTGGATGAACATGTTTAAATGTTGGTTTTTCATTAAAAATGTCTTCTAACATTTTAATGATGCCAAAACTATTAAAAATTATAATCAGTATTAAAATACAAATTGGTGATTTTGATGTTTTTTTCTTCAAGTGAATTTATGCAGTTAATTTAAAATTCACTGAAGACATACATTTTATCAGTTATTCAGGTTTAATATTTTAATTGTTTGGAAGTAGTTATATCCTGTATATAAAAGAAATGTTATAATTAGTTTTGCTAATCTTAAAAAATAGTTTATTTACTCTTTATTTTTATAGTTCCATATACTTTTCATATTTTGTTATCAAAGCCCCTACTAATTTTTTAATCTATTTTAATTATTTGTTATCTAAAATGTCAAATTTTAGCATAATAATACTTATAAATCATAGTAATCTTTGTAAAAGATTTTGGTAGAACTAATTAAATATGTACTAGATAAAAACAAGAAAATTGTAATTGCCAAGAAATTGGACTATAACCTTTGAATATTAAAACTGATGGCCTAAGAGAGTCAGCCATTTTGACACATTTCATGAATCTAATACACTTACAGTATGGTTAAAAAAAATTAAGATCAAAATTGATTAAAAAAAAATTAAGTTATTAATTATATTAAATAGGTAGTAATTTTTAACATTGAAGTAATAATCAAGTATATTAAATTAGTATATTGACTTCAAATCCATATATATTTTCAACAATAAAATGTATTAAGACTAAAGTCTATTTAAATAGAATGTTTACATTATAATATGTATTTTATTGTATTTACTATTGCCTATTAATTAAATTAATATATTTATGTTTTTTTTTAGTCTTATCTGAACTACTATATATTTTTTTAAATAATCTTTCCCTCCTTTGTAACTAATTATCATTATTTTATTTTATAATATTTATTTATATATGCTTTTACATTTTGGAATTAGAAAATTCTAAAAAATTGTAGATATTGCAACTTATGACTAATGAAATTGTATTATTTTCTTTCTAATAATATGCATTCTAATTTCTTTTCAAATTGTGTTTCAATTTTTTTAAATTAAGATAGTAAAATATAATGTAATTTTAATGGTTTTAAAGTTTTTAAGTTTTATGTGAAATCGTATCTTTTAAAACAATTTATGTTTATAACGCGAATCTATCATCAATGTTGCCATTATATGACTAAAACTAGGTTTATTGCAAATAATTTCTTGATGGTATCTAAAATTGACTTTTTAATTGGACAACTTCCTGCTTGCATGTATTTAAATACTTATAATATTTTAATCAACCATGAGATATAAAGTCGTAAAATGGTTTATATATCTTAAATAATTCAACAAGAACTCATGAGAACAATATAATATTAATTTTCCACGTGTGCTCACAGTTGCACGTGTTTTTTCTTCCCAAGAAATGAGTTATCGTGTGTACCATGAGTGTTATCTCATGGTTCTTTATATTTTTATTCTGCTGACTATTATTATCAAAAAAAATTATTATTGTTAGGTATTCAAAATTGAAAGAAGCGTGTGTCACAACATTAAATAAAAAAAAATATATAATTGTTTTCATTACATTTATTTTTTATAGACAACTCTAATATTTTACTTATTGACTGATGTTGATATTTTAATCTTTTTAACTTTCTAGTTTTATAATGTAATGTTTAAAATTTTAGTTAACGAAATTCGACTACTTTTAAGCTTTTGATCTTTATTATTCATTTTCAATAATGAATCATTATCTCTAGCAATTTGAACTTGTTGATATATTTGAACACTATACAAATTCGACCAATATTATATTTTATTTGGTTCTAACATTAATGCTTGGTGGTTTTTACGTTGAAAAAGACGTTTAATCTGTGCATCATATTTCCTTGTATTTTTGACTTCAGTGTCTTGAACGCAGATAGTTGAAATTTAATGCCCGATAAAACCTGTTTGCCATATTGTATTTGATATCGATTTGTAATAAAAGCAATAACTGAAAATAAATACGATGGTAAGTAATAATGAACGTATCGTTTTCGGAAATTAATTTCATTACCAAACTTTTGAAATAGTTATGTAATATACGATAACACTATTATCGGTAAGAGAGTATAGTCGCATGTACAAAACGCTGGCAATAAGTGTTTTATATTTTACTTTAATGAAAATATTTGTTGCAATTTTTCCTATTTTATAAAGAATATTTAGCAGGTATACATAAATATATATTTATTATGTATTACACGCTTTCACTGTAACTGAAACGTTTTAACAAGTAGAAATCCGGTGAAATCATTACGGCGTGTTACTACAATACGCATTTTCCTTAGAGAAGAATCCCATTTGTGGAGATGTGAGAAAGGAACGGGAAATTGAATTTTATATCTATGACTGTGTTAATAAACATCATCGTCATTGTATCCTTCGAGAAATCCCAGATAACTCTATTATTATTTTTTTCGTTTTAGACTAATCGTCATTACTTTGTCCCCTGTTATCGATGAAATTAAACGCTCCATAAGTGTATTAATTTAAAATATTACACGTTATATGTACGTATATAATATATTTACATAATGCACAACATTTCTTATCGATGTAAACAACCTTATACCAATAATTCATGCCCCACCTATCTACGCGCTTTAGTGGCACATCATTGCATCAGAAGGAAACAAATTAAATTTATTAAATTATTATCATAACAATTTTTTTTTACGTTAAAATTATGAGTGTAATAGAAATAGTTCATGTATGTAATAATATATAAGATGTATTACGTATTATACAGGGTGTTCGATGTTTATTCGATAACGGCTTATTTTTTTCACCAGTTCATATTTCGATTGATATGTTCCTACATCCATAGGACGACGATAACCAGCAATCCAGGTGCACGCTGTTATATTTTTCTCAAGGCTCATTCTCCATGTTTTTAGTATTATTCTTGACGCGTTCACTTACACTCATATAGCAGCGCATTGCTGCACAATAGTGCATTGTGTGTATATATCGTTTACACAATCGGATAGCGTCTCGAAGATATTTTACGCATTATCGAAATGTACTTAGCGTTATTATTATTATAAATATAAGAGTGGTGCAATAATTCTGCATTAAAGCCCTGTGCACACGACTGATTACATTTCATCGCGCGTGTGCATTTCATCGGTGATGTATGAAACATGTTAGTCGACTGGTACGAATTCGTAGCGACGACGCCTATTTCTGCACAAAGACCTTTCTTAGATATTCAATATTAATTTTGGTATTAAAATATTTTTTTTATCCTTTTTAAAAAAAAATTTGGAAAATACACATCATTTACTTCTAGGAGGTAGAATTTCGGATTTTTCTCGGTAGTGTCAGCATTTGAATTCTTAACTAATACAATTTTTTCATAATTTTGAGCCACTCGACTACGATAGAAATGAACAGAACATTCTAAGTGTTCGGTAATGTTTTGAAATTAAATTTTCGGTAATAAAAAAAAAAAAAAATGATTATTTCATAATATAAATTTTACTACACATGCATCAATATTTTCTGTTATGTAATTTTGAAGGTGTGCTGCTATGTTTTATAATTTTTTCTTTTAACTCATCAACCTTAATATTTAATCAATTTTCGTTTTGAAGTATTTTAATGGAAATTTTGTATTTAAAAAAAGTTAACGTATATCAACGTACTTAAAGATTGTCAGTTAGACGTTGATAACGTATTTTAAATTATATTCTCGAATATATGTGCCTTTATACACCTTCATCTTAATTGATTACCCTCCTTCTTTCAAAGTTTTTTTATAATATAATATATTACAATATTATAATAGTAGTGCATTTTTATTTCTACACATTACGATTTGCGTCACCGTTTTGTATCGTATGTACATATGTTTATAGTACCGAATGAGTCACACTACACGAACGCCCCCACTCGTGTTGAATGACCAGTGATTATGACATAATTTCGCCGCATGTCACCCCCTTAAATAATCAAAAGGACTCGTGTCACTTGAGTTTTTTATAGTTACACGACTATTTTCTGTACGGACCTGACAATAATTATATTAGATGTTTATTGGTGTACCTACTGTGCACACATGCATGAGTGCGACTATCGTCGAGACATATCAATTTGGGTTCACTTTGCTCACATCCTTATTAAAAAGAATTATAAACGGCTATCTTTTGCTACTACCGACAAAAATTAATGGTATTCGTCGTGTGTCGATTTTAACAATCGTAATAATATCGTATACAATTTCAAATATATTGTATTATTATTACTATTACGATCTGCTCACGTTTATTGTAAGTGTATATATGTGAGCAGTGAGCTTACACCAGGAAGCTAGTGAGAAGAAGTACCCGATGACTGTACGACGCGTCATTAATCGTCAATAATGATTATATTATTCCGCACCTTATTCCCTCCTAGTACTTCCTCTAACGGCTCTCAGACTTTTAACACTCATCGTATTATACTCAACGCGCCGTATATGCGTTTTATTATAATCATTGATCAATTAAATAATTTCTTTAATATAATATTTCTCCCCATTATTAAAAAAAAAATCATCTTAGATCGTGTAGCACTAACTGGCTTTTGTTTGACACAACTCGATGGGAAATGTTTCACAGTAGTTGTACTTGTTGGGCTATTAATATCGTTACCAATTTTATCCAAATGTCGATATTCAATCATATTTTTTTTATTCTTAAGTCCGCCTTAGCGACATTTTTCTGGCACACCATACGTTAGTATATATTCTTATAATTGTTATTCTGGAAAATGCGTTCATTTTAAACGCCTTTTCTGTAGATTTCCATCAATAGAAGCATGTTAAAGAAATATTATGACGAGAGAGGGGCTTTATATTATACGGGTGTCCATGCGAGGCCTGTGGAATGTGCGTCGTTCTATTGTACGAGATGATACTTGTGTATTGCTCCCACCATTCCGGAATGTTGACCTCATTATAACACGATCATAATTATTTTAATAATGTATATATAGATTCGAAGACGGCGTGCGTTTATAAATAATTTGAACTCTATTGAATAATCATCGAGTCTAAAGTCCAAATAGATTGCCGGAAACGCACACGCTTGCTAATGCCAGCTTGGTGATTATTTTCCCCTCTCCACATCGTCAAAGTGATTGCGCGCTCATGTGATTGAATTAGTAAATACATTCCACAGATAACGTGGGTGTATCGCTAATTCTCGTCTCGCTTTGCTTTTTGATTCTGACCGGGATTACTTTAAGTGTTAAAAAATGGCGTAATATTAGACGGAGAAACAAAAAAAATTGTCATACCATTACTGTTTTATGTTGAATTAAAAAAAAATTAAAAATTAAAATTAAAAAAATTAAAAATATATTCCTAACTAAGGTTCTGCTGAGCAAGGGCTGGCGTAAATGCCTGTGAGTATCGTGTGTGTGTGTGTTAATGGTGAAGAGATCAATAACACAGTTGTCGCCGTCTGAACCATAAACTCCTCCCCAGCCGCCCTACCCTGCGCCGACGCCGTTGCTATGACGACCGCCTGTGGTATCTCTCAGCTTGGAAGTTCAATAAACCCGGCAGTGGCATATAAGGGATTTTCTCGTACTATTGCATGTAGTTCTCGGGCGTCGCTCCCTTTGTATGACATAATTATGCAACAGGGTGTATTTTATTTTTGAAATTCAGCAGTTGCTGCTATTGTTGTCCAAAACTACATTTAATAATTAAACCTCAAACAGAGCAATTAAAAAAATGTATAAAACCATTTTTTTATTCCGACTATATGAGAAAACTGGTCATTTTCATAACATGAAGGGGGAGATAGACAAAGTTATTGATTTCTTACTTTTTTTTCACAATTAAACTTTCATTTAATTATAAATATTCAAAATACTTTTGCCATATTTTATAATGATAAAAATGGTGTGTTATGTTCCTAACTAATGAAAGATATTTGTCGGTGTTGCTGAATAAAAAATTAAAAAAGCTTTATCTATTGAGTATGAAAAATAATGTTAACTTGCATGCATATTAATACATCAAATTCGAGTTATGATACTTGTCGAAAGTGGTTATTTCTAGTGAGAGATTCATACGTCATTAGTCGTTTTGTACAGAACGCTAGTTGTTCATGTATATTTGGTCACTTGGTTAGTCGTTTGTTATTTCGTCATGGTCCGTTGCTACTGAATAAAACGCGGTTCTTTGGGTTCTTAACTTCAATTTAGAATTATAGAAAATTCCTATTTTTTTTTATTTGCCTCATGTGCATCCAATAATACTTTTGTTATTACTTAAATAATCACGTCTGGTTGTTGTCCCAAATAAACTCTTTCTTGGTAGTAAAAATCTTCATTCTAATAGTTATCAATACTTTTCTCTACAAATATAATAAATATTAGTTTTAACTGTTCTAAAAATGATTTATAATATACTTAAAAAACTTATTAGAAATTATATTAGAAATGACGTGCATTTATGTCAATAAAATGTAAATAAATTAATGTACACAGCCTGTTAAACTAACACAAATATTATAACCATTATTATATTATGTTCATGTTTTATTAGTTGCTAATTTTTTATATTTTTTTTTAATATTTAGAATGTTGACCATAAAATGAAGCATCGTTCCAAAAAAGGACAATTGCCTTTTATTGAATTGAATGGTGAAGAAATTGCTGATAGTACTCTAATTATTAAAGAACTTAGCCAAAAATTCGGCAAAGACATCGATGCTGCATTAACTCAAGATCAACGTAACATATCACATGCTATGATCTCAATGATTGAGAATAAGCTCGTTTGGTATGTCTCATTATGATATGTTATTTTTATGTTCTTATTATTTATTATTATGTGATTATGTTATTTTTATATTTTTTAGGGTAATAATGTGGTGGAAGACAAAAACTCCTGAAAATGTAATCAAAGGATACAAAGTGAATTTGCAACATGCACTTGGTACATGGGTTCCAAATGGTATTCTTAATTTCTTCTTCAAGTACACTTATAGCCGAAGAGTAAATATTCTAAAATTTCTATGGTAATAATTAAATGTTCTATGTAAATTAAAGTTTTGTTTTCATAGGGATTAAAAAAAGTTAAAGCTCAAGGAATCGGAGTTCACAAGCCTGATGAGATTTTGGAATTTGGACAAAATGATCTTAAAGTTTTGTCCGATGTATTAGGCGATAAATTATACTTCTTTGGAAATGAACCCACAACTGTAATTAATATATTTAATTAACATAATGCATTTTTATAATTTATTTATTTATTTTTTAGTTGGATGTTGTTGCTTTTGCAAACTTGGCACAGTTGTACTTCTTAGACAAAGAAGTTGAATGCCAATTACGAGATTATTTAGTGGACAATTTTGAAAATTTAATACAGCACACAAACCGCATTAAAGAAAGGTGTTTCCCTGACTGGGATGATATGTGTAAGAATCTAGACTTAAACAGTCATTTGCCAAAACCCCCACCAGTTGAAGATAAGCCTAAAGAAGATGGAGACAAGAAGGCCACTGAGAACAAAACTAATGAAAAAGAAGTCAAGGAGCCTGAAGAGAAAGTGAGTAAAAACTATTTTCATTAGCCTATATTATAATTTTTTATTTAGTATTTATAATATCAATATATATTATATTATAAAATATTGTTGCTTAATTTGCATGTGATTATAATACTATAACATTATACATTCAATATATTTTGTAGGGTGATGGAAAGAAGGAAGGAGAGAAAGAACCAGAAGACAAGTGAGCGATATTTGTGCTGGTTATAACGAAACAGTCTCATCACCATCATTTTAAATTAAGCGATTTCACCAACACTTTCGACCCACCATTATACTATTGACTAAAAAAAAAAAAATCATACAATATATTATATTTATAAGTTACGTAAATGTTATGTATAACTTACATAATTAATAACCATGATTCCAATTTTTTTTTTATAAACTTTGATTTTTTTGTATTTGTGAACCAGAAATTATATATACTTGCATTGTAAAACAAATTTGTTTGATAAAATTTGACTCCCATCAAAACAATAATAATTATAATAAAAATGTTTTGAAAATATAAAAAATTAAATTATATACAATTTATTACTGGGAGACAAAAGTTAAAGAAGCTCAGGTATTAATGCATAACTCATAAGTATAATAATTATAGTGAATTATCCATTTTATTTAAGTGTTAAGAATGTGTTTGTTTGGGCCTACGCTTTAATTGAAATGGGGACCAGACAAATCGGACCTCGGTTAAAAATTCCGCTTAGCTATACATATATGACATTTTATTATTATTTTTTTAATTAAAGAAAATCCATTATTTCCTATTTCGGTGACAATATCCTCTCTGTATGATGTAAATTTTTCTACCATTTATATAATTTTATACATATTATTATATATATTTTATGTTTTTAAGTGTATAAATTAACTTTATTATTTAAGTGAAAAAAAAATGAGCAAGAACAATTCTACTGCGTTTTCCACCCATTTTGTTTTTGTTCATGCAACAATATATACTTTTCCCCCTTAGGCTTTTCGGCATATCTCGAATAGCCGAACTAACTTGTAATCAATTCTTATAGCATATTCATGTTCTCGAAATAAACTAATCTCTTATCATTATATATAAACACGTATATAATAACTATATACTATTAATATTGATTTTTTTTTATATTTATTTTATACTTTTACTACTATCATCCAAGTGTAATGGGAAGAATCTCGTTTGTATGATTTTTTTTATAATTTTATTAAGCCTTTAAGAATAAAACTGCAAAATATTTAAATCTTGTGTGTATATGTATTCTTTTATATCAGTCACTTCAAGAAATACTCCCATCTCTGCATTAATCCAAAAAAAATTATAGAGTACGGTCTGGTTGAAATACTTATTATGTGTGCAAATTAAACAGTAAAACAACCGATTTAATCAATTTATGTGTAATATTTAATTGTGTTGAAAGCTAAAAAAAACCGCTGTACATTTGTCGTAACAATTAGTCCTGTATAATTTTTTGTTATTTTTATGTGTTGGCATTGTAAATAGGTAAATATCATAAACCATAATTAGATGTGCGTTTCCAAAGAATCCTTTTACATGTGCCACTACCACAAAAGACGATTTGGCAAAAATGCTGATACAGGGAATAAATTTATTACGAATTCGTTTTGAATAGTTAACGAATAAGAATAGTGCATATTTTTTCAATATTACGAGAGGAAAGCCCAGTCGGACGGCAATTGCCGTACAGAATAATGTAGTAACCGCAATATCATACGTCATTTAATTTCCCATCAAAGGTGGCCGTTCGATTTTCAGTATTTCATACATAATTCAATGTACAAAATGTGACTGGTAGAAACATTTTTGTATGTTGACGATGTAATGATTGTGTATGTACTTGGTTAGATGTAAAATCACAGATTTTCCATTTTCCACCTTTGGTATTGATAGAACATTTATACATTAATTTAATTTCGCCCAACCCCTTCTTTCCTCAAAAATGATCGACTATTTCGGCCTAATCTATTATTTTATTGGGAAGTAACAGGCTGTAGTATATCCGCTGCACAGATGATCTTTTCATTTTTATTATTATATTACGCGCGCTGAAGTTTTTGCTATAACATCAAATAGTCACCAACCCGTAACCTTTTTCCGTTGTACTATATAATTTACATGGTATATCGCTCTTGTTACCATTTCGCAGGAAACACAGTATTGGAAACTGTTGGCAGGGGTGTGCTAGAGGTGTGTGTGCACCGGGTGCCAAAAGCTTTTTCATAAAAGTAATATTACTGAAAGTAAACTATATTATTTAACACGTTTAACGCGATGGTATCGACGCGTAATCGACATCATTAACATTATCTCAGTGCTCGACTTTGAGGGGGACGGAGTACCCCTTCTAATTTTTAGAAATTTTAGCGTTCCCCTACTATTAATACGTTATAATTAGAACGCTTAACAAGTTTTAGGGACGCAATTTTTTGTAAGCAAACAGAGTCCCCCTTTTTTAATTTTGCCAAATCAAGCACTGCATTATCTTGATCGGCGGTGTTGCTAGTTCATTTTTAGTATTAGTATTTATTTTTGCCCCGAAATCGGCGAGATGACAAATTAACAACAATATACCATTTATATTCTATTGTTATTTGATATAATTAATTTAATAACATGAACGAACATCGACTTGATCGCGTTGTACGATTTTATTTTAAACCCGTCTATGATAGATAGTTTTCACATTATAGTTCATGAACGCAGAAGTTGCTAAGGTACCCAATTATTTTTTATTGGTAATTATTTAAAAACATAAGTTATTTTTTGTGCAACCCAATAAATTTAATTCGTAAATAAATTATACCGGTTTAGAATAATAATAGTTTTATAATTTATTATTTGATTATTAAGGATTTGGATAGAGTAAGATCGTTGAATCATAATTTTTATGGTAAAACGGGAACTATAGATTTAAATCTAGAGGCGAAATTTCAGGGTAACTTGTTCAATTAGGTGGACCAGGGTGAGAAAACATGGCGCCAAATTATCAGTTAGAGTTATATTACTTATATTATTCTTTAGTCGTTGATTATTTGTTATATTAATTTAATAAATACAAAATAAGTAGTTGTATAAAAACCTCTATCCTTAAGTAATCTTCTTGTAGTTTAAGCTTAACTATAATTATATGGTTCAAAAATATTTTGTAGAGGAGTCAAGGCGTTAAAATTTATTTTTGGCACTAAACGCTAATTATGATAAGCATGGTACTGATTGTTTGATCGGGTGCAATGATTTTCGCTTTGCCAGAATTCTCGTCCGTATAAACTAACGAACTTGTCTTGAATTTGGAAAAAAATTCAAACGTAGTAGTAGTGTAACACGTATGAAATATCAGTATTATGTCGAGAATTATTAGATCATTTCATGACAGGCATTATTGGTTAGTGATTTGCTCAATAAGTAAAAAAAATTGTAATCATATATGAATTTTATTGTTGAAATAAGTATTAACCATAGTGTGATAAATATGTATATATATAAAGAACTAACTTATAATTATTTAATATTTAATTTATGATTAATTTAAACAACTTATAATAATTATGAATGAATTTATATTATTATTATGTTATCTCATAATAAATAATGCTTTCTTTCTAAAGTGACGTTGAATTAATATTGATAATATTCGTTTCCGATTGGTATAAGTAATACCATAATATGCGGAGTAGGTACACATTACTCTTTAGATACGTATAAAAAATGTATATAATAAATTAACGATAATGCTAACGAACGTGTGTTGAATCCATAAAATATCCGTTGTTGCACGGGTTTGTGTTGTAACATCGTATGCTAATGATAACTGAGATAGTGGGCACCGAACAAGTCGTATACCTATCCTGTACCTAGTTTGTGATTTATCGCGTTCTTATTTTATAAATAACTGTCTAAAAAAAGCATATTTGCTTATAATTAAATTTAAGAAATCATCATATTACTATTACATTTATAATAACCACTAGGGTTGTGCGGTTATTTTATATAATCGATTGATCGCTTATTTTCTATTCTTTATAAATAATTAGCATAATCGAAAAGACCAATAGGTCGATCGTTAATTGACTTTGATTATAATTGAGATTATTTATAAGTTATATAATTGAAAGATATTTTTCGAATATATTATAAATATAAAATGTTCAATTAGCAATCACGGACTCATCGCGGATATTCATAGTTTAAATGTCTCTTTTATCACGGTTAAAATGATACTTAATGCTTAAGGTTCCATGGCTTTGTTTAAACATGGGAAAGGAATGCTTTGTTCAATATTCACAAGAATATACACATAAATGTTGATAATATTATTTCTAAATTTGGAAAAATAAAACAAAGAAGATTAAATTTTGTTATTTAATTTTAAGAATTAACAATTTCATATATTCATAACGTTCTAATTTGAATTAATAATTTACTTTTATTATTTTGTAATTGTGTATTATCTTTTTATACTTTCGAAAAAATGACCCCCCTTCAAATTTGAGTTCTAGATCCACACCTGACTCCTCAACCTACTCTCCGCGATCTTACAGTGCAAGTCTTACAAACGGCATTATGAACTGGGACCAATTTTGTGAAAGTATCGACCAAAACATAAATCTAAAGACCCCAAACGACATCGATGATGCTGTCCAAAAATTCACCGAAATCATTCAAACAGCAGCATGGAAATCATTATTAATGCCTCCCAAATGCCAAGCAAATTCCCTAACAGTTCCCACTCATATTCGTGAGCTAATCACGCAAAAACGTCATGCTAGGGCTCGATGGCAACACACTAGACTTCCTTCTGACAAAAGCATTTACAACAATCTCACCTCTTCTCTTAAACGCATCCTAAACAAACTTAGGAACGATTCCTTCAACGAATGGATCTCGTCTCTCACCACAAAGGACGGCTCTCTGTGGAGAGCCACACGAATTTGCCTTAAGCAAAGGTCTCCACAATCCCCCCTAAAAAATATCAATGGAAATTGGTGTAAATCTGATCTGGGAAAAGCAAAAACCTTTCGATCTCATCTCTCGGATGTTTTCCAACCCCATCAAAATATTGACAATCAAAATTTCTCCAATCACATAGAAAGCTCTCTTACATCTTACATCTTACATCTTACAGCTCACTTCCGATATACCTTGCCCCTAAACCATTCACTCCAGATTAAATCCAACACCTTATAAAATCTTTCCCCCTCAAAAAAGCACTAATACATCTCACTCACATACTAAATTCTATCCTAAGACTTACCTATTTCCCTCTTCACTGGAAAGTATCAGTTATAATCCTAATTCCGAAACTGGGTAAACCTCCCGACATCCCATCGTCCTATAAGCCTCTTTGCCAAACTCAGCGAAAAATTAATACTTAAACATATATCCAAAATCATAAAAAAAAAGTAATACCCAACACTCAGTTTGGGTTTCAAAATAAACATTCCACAATCCATCAAGCATACCGTCTAATAATACCGTCTATAACCGGTGTCGGGACTTAGCCAAAAATATATAACAAAATAAAATAAATAAAAACCAAGTCAAAGTGTTACTATTGAGTAACTCCTTTAATTAAATTATTCATGTCATTATACTATTAAAGCAAATATGCTCATTGTAAAAATAAATTTACAGATTGTATGTATTCCGATAAAAAAAAATAAAAAATAAATAAATATATAAATATATATACCTATATATGTGGTGGAACTGGTGAAAGTATCGTACGAAATGCACTGATTCGAAATCCAACTAAAAAGCTACCAAGAGGAAGACCGCGCCAGCGATGGTTGGACAAACATTTCGATGTGGTTAATTTTAAGCTATTTCTATTGCACCAAATGCTGAGACCGATAAGATAATTCTGTATTTTAATCGAGTCATCAATAGAATGTACATTAGTATAGATACATTTCAAATCATCAGCAAATAATTGATAGTTACAGAAACTGAAGCAAAGCCTTAAATTCAAGACGAAAATAACAAATAAAAGGGTTAAGAGGTGTCCACCCTAACGAACACCAGAAAGAGCAGGAAGGGAGTTAATAGAAAAAGATTTATTTTTACTTGATAGGATCTGTTCGATGGATATACAGATGTTTTCGTCAGTAGCGCTTTACGAAAAGCCGCCCGAACCATGCACCCTATTTCTGGGGTTGGGATTTTCGCGAGCTCACTGACCTCATTTTAAGACTTGTTTTCGACTTACCACATATTTACCTACGTTTTCATTTTTTAAATGAGTCGTCCTCGACTTTCTAAGTATATTTAAATAATATTCAAATATTCTACTCGGAGTAATATCCATATAGGCATGATATCAAGGTACCAAATACCAATTTATATAAACATAGTGTTTTGGAATTATATGATAAAATTTACTGCATAATAAAAATGAAGTGCTCTATATAAAATGGAATATCTGATCCAAACCGTTGACACATTATTGGGTCTCCAAACCGAATATACGTCTCTTATCCAAATTAATCCGATTTATCCAATCGGCAATCATTTGAATAATCTTTACTATATATAAATTTGTAAGGGTTACATTCATTATTATAATATAATTTATGTAATGTACATTTAATTTTTACATAAACACATTTTAAAGTACTAAAGACATTTTTTTTCAATTATATTTTCATAAAAGTGTTTCTGAGAGTTCTTTTATTTTCTTGTATTCAATAATTACCTGGTACCTACTCCAATTTGTTCGGTAAGTAAACACCAAACTATCATTATTTTTCTTTTTTTATTTATGGAGCTTTTATAAATACTATTGATATTATAAATAATAAATAATATTTGTATTAAATATATATACCGCCTTATCACCAGTTTTTTTTTTAATATAGCGCTGGAATCAGTAATGAGAGAAACTTTGGATAGAGCAACGGGAATCAAAATGAGAAATGACCAGCAACTAGTAGTAACAGGATACGCAAACGATGTTATAATAATGACGGAAAGCGAGGAAGACCTTAAAATAACTACTAGTAAACTGATACAAAAGGGTGAAAAAATTAGATTGATGGTGAATAAGGGAAAAACAAAGTACGCGATACTAATGAGACACAATTATGAAATAAATTTGAAAGTGAATAATTATTACTTTAAAAGAGTAGCAAACTTCAAATATTTAGGGATAAATATTAATGAGAATGCTGACAGTCACGAAGAAATAAGACTAAGACTGGTAGCGGCAAGTAAATGTTACTTTGGATTAGTATCCCTACTCAAGTCAAAATTACTATCGTGGAAAACGAAAATAACGTTATACAAAGTTCTGATAAGACTGGTAGCACTATACGCTTGTGGCGCATGGGCAACAACAAATACGGATGGAAATAGACTAGCAACGTTTGAACGAAAGATTCTTAGAAGGATATTTGGGCCAAAAAGAAACACTCTAGGGGACTTCGAATTAAGAACAAACCGAGAAGTAGAAGAATTATATGGTGAAAACAATTTAATTGGAGTCCTAAAGAGTAGTAGACTGGGATGAGCTGGACATATGTGGAGGTTCGAAGGCCCTATAGGATTGGCCACGAACTGGAAGCCGGACACAAGAAGGCCAAGAGGACGACCCAGACAGCGGTGGAAAGACAGGATTATAAAAGATGCATCGAAATTGGGAGTAAACGACGGAAAAGAACTAGATCAAGATAGAGATAGATGGAGGCAGTTGGTTGTTGTGGTAATGGACCTAAATAGCCCGTAAAAGCCAAAAGAAGAAGAAGAAGAATATTTTTAATAAAATACATCGGTTAATTAATTATAATTATTGTTATTTCAATACCTTTTATGTAATTACTATATATTTCCACATAATTATATCAAGTAAGTGTATAATTTTCATAAATAATTAATACTTAAGCAAAATATAAACATTATAAGACTGTATTTAATAATATATATATTTCAGATAATCTATTATTTACCTAATTAAACAAAACTTGAATTTAACTATTTAATACATATATTATACATATATTACATATATTATATTATACAATTATATTTATATTAAATATACATTTATTATACCCAAAATAAAATTATATAATTAACTCTGAATTTAACTAATTAATACATCAAAAATATATATATTTTTACTATACATACGTTTATTATACAAAAAATAAAATTACATATTTATTGTTAAATATAAATTTTTACTTTAAATTAAAAGAGTTGATCATAAATTTATTCACAAAATCAAATATAAAAATTGAAAGTAATAATAATAATAATAATACATAGGTCTAACAATTGGACATACCATAGATAGTACAACTGATAGTGGTCGAGGAAAGCTCCCCTGTGTTAGTTTGTCATATTCGTAAAATAATATTACTGCTGATTGAGGTCAAGGAAAGCTCTCACTGGTAGTAAAAATGAGTGTGATGAAAAATGTAGAAGAAATTACCAGGATCATTGGACAAAAACATCCTGAATTAGAATTTTGAAATTTAAGTATTTCCAATAAAGCAATTATTAACATTTGTAGTGATGTGTTTAAAAAAAGGTAATTGCAAGAAAGCTAAAAAAAATTTAGTTTGGACTTTGACTAATGCTAATTTTAGTATAAAAAAATTAGAGTGCAAAATAAAAAAAATATTATAATTTTCTAAATGTGTTTCAAGATAATGGTTATTCAAAAGATGATTTTTGTTCTTATATAAATGAGGTGGTCAAACCTAAGCAAAATTAATTGTAATAGTAAAAATTTAAAAAGAACATTTAAACGTTGTTAAGCGTGTTTTAGAAAATATGAAGCCTCTGTTAATCAAGTTGAGTTGTTTCAAAATTATGTTATTATGTTAGACCAAGAAAATAATCTCAGTAAAAATACAGAACCAAGTGTAAAGAGAAGATTGTTTAGTGATGGTTTTCTTTAGTAGAAGAAGTCGTGAATTTGCAGGACGAAGAGCTGAAACATATAATCGCCAATACAGAGCAAAAAAATGTTCTTATTTCAGATGAAATTAATGATTTGTTACGTGAAACGTATAACTCATGTGTGTTGACCATTAAGAATAAAAATATTACCAAGAAAGATTTGACATGTTATGGTATTTGTCGATATGAATCATGCAAACAGTTTAAACTTGTGGTGGAGAAAAAAACAAACGATGCTTGTGCCCATTTCACAGTTCTGAGTAACAGCCTCGATTATAACTACTGTGGTTATCTAAAAAAAAGCCTAATTCCTAAGCAAATTCTTGCTAAACCAGAACTATAACTCGTCAGTCAGCACCTATACTATATATATATTAAAAATATTTCCAACCTTCAATTACTAAAATAGGTACGGTATAATCTCCATCGTGGGATCATATTACTTTACTTATTCAATTTCTAAGTTTTCCTAAAAATCAAAGCAATCTACATAGCAGTAATTTTTTTTTAATTACTTGTAGAATTTACTACTTAAAAATATATACTTTTACCAAATTCCTACACTAATTTGCAGGGATTATTCTAAGGATTTTTATCAACAACGCATTTTGTTTAGATAAGCCTATCAAAATAGAACTATGATCTCAAAATATACTATCAAATTATATTTAAAAATGATAAAATGTGTAGCTTCTATGTAAAGTAATTTTAAATGTAATGTATTTAAAAGATATAAAACAATTTACATTCATGTTCAAAATGTTTTTTTTAATATTTTTTTATAAATTTTCTTTTGTTTTACTTTGTTTATAAATCATAATGTAATATATAAAATAACATTAAACAACATTGAATTAAAAACCAACTACGCTAAAGTTTATTATCAAGTGCGCATCTACCTTATCTAAATACGCAAAATAAACCTAACTGCGCTTTAGAATAAGCCCTGCAAATATGTATAGTTACACACTAGCGTGCATCGAAGTTAACTCACCCATGTAGTGTGCATAAAGGTTAGGATAAGACACCATTATTAGTTTTCATATGTGTTTCATATAAACCATTTTAAAAAATATCCTTTTTTGTGTTCACTAAAGGAGTAAGTCGATTACGTTGCGAGTGTATTTCAAGACGATGAAGCAAAAATTGGTCAGATAATTTAATTTTACATTTTATTCTTATTGTAAGTTTATGGCATTGATTAATACATGTGGTTATATTAAATCAATGATCATGATTTGTGACAACGAACTTTTGTTATCATCATCCAGATAGATAAGAATAATATGACATTTTTAACATTGTTCAAGAGCTAGGTAGACAAAATATAATAAATATTAGCAACAGATATTTGGCCGTAAATTTGGCCGTCCAGATTTATTTATTACTTTCATATGCAACCCGGTATGGCCGGAAATAAAAAATGAATTATTTCAACAAAAGTAGTTTGATAGACACGATATAATCTCTAGAGTTTTTCATCTCAAACTAAAAAAGTTTATGCATGTATAAAAAATTAAATATATTTTCGGTGATGTAAATTGTTATCTTTACAAACAAAAATTCAGCCAGATGAAATTGATAAAATTATTTCTGCCGAGATACCAAACAAAGACAGAGATCCTATACTTTATGAAATAGTATGCAAGAATATGATTCATGGCCCATGCGGCGAGTTAAATATTAGATCGCCATGTATGAATAATGGAAAATGTAGTAAGAAATACCCTCACAAATTGGTCAAGGATACTCAAACTGGAGATGATGGTTATCCGACTTACCGACGGAGATCACCAGATGATGGAGGTTATACTGCAATATTAAAAGTTCGTGGTCAAACAGAAATCGTGGTTGACAACCGTTGGGTTGTACCGTATTTTCCAGTGCTATCTAGGTGCTTTAATGTGCATATTAACGTAGAATACTGTCATTCGGTTAAAGCGATAAAATACATATGTAAATATATTAATAAAGGATCAGATAGAGCTACTTTTTCTGTTAACCGTGATTTGCCTTATCGTAATTTGCCTTATCGGGGGTGCTGCATAAATTGCATTCTCAATTTTTATATTCTTCATGTTAAATTTGTGATGTTTCAAAATATATTATTATTATATATAAATGTAAATATAATAAAAAGAAAATGTAAAATTTATGTTTAAATATAATTTAAATTTTTCAAAATGTATTAATCGGTGAGATGGTTGTCCTAGGTGATTCAAAGCCAATTTTTTTACATTTGGTTCAAATTTTATGAGATGAAGGCGTAATTATCTTCTTTTGATAATATCGAATCGATTTCTTTTATTCGTTATTAGATAATAACGTACTGCCTCTGGTATATGTAGTGTATACTTAATAATCACGAATTTATTTTAGAAATCGATAAACGGGAACAATTACAGATAAATCTTGGTACGTTGCTTTGAACGGAAAAAAAATTCATCGCCACTTATTGCCCAAAACGAGCTCAATGCTCCTCGTTACTCCTTTACCGCCCACCGGGGACTGATATCTCCATTGAGAAATACTGCTCTAAACATTGTAATATATTAAAGACATTATAATTTATTTAGCAATAATGAAAAAAATATTATGTACTAAAAAAATTACCTTTTGAATAAATTTATTTCATATAGTCAAAAGCTTACAAAAATGTTTGTTAAAAATAGAAAAATTTCATATATTCTATATAAATATATTAATGGGTACTATATATATGTTCCGATTTATAAAAACATATACTGTACTCTCAACAAGTTTTACATACAATAAATATTTTAATACTTCAAAAATAAACTTAAAATTTGTATAACAAAATAATTGCATTTCTTGTTTAAATATAATCAGAACCTAATATTGTAATCTGTATAATATTGTATTATAATTAATACTTATATTGTAATCCATTTTGCTTTAATCAATTCCCTTAAATCAATCGTTGAAAATAAGATTAACGTACAAATGTAGATAATAAGATTAATGAACAAATAAATATACATAAATGAGAAACTAAATCAATCGAAACACATTACTAGGATATTTATCTATTACCAGTGGTTCTTAACCTTTTTTTGTTCACGGGACACTCATATACATCTCAAATTTTTGCGGCACACTCATGCACTTGACAACAACAACTTTGGCTACGCACTGAGATATTTATTAGGGTTAACACCATACAGTGTACACTTATGAGTGTTAGGCTTTTCGGCATTAAAAAACATATAAAAAAAAAAAAACAGGAGATGCTTTTTCCCATTGATCAGGAAATGCATGTGTGCTTGTCTTCAATTCGACATCGTTTCAAACTTTTTTGTAAGAAACGACAAGCTCAAGCTCCTTACTAATAATTTCAAATATTTTCTCTTTATGACATAATATTCCATTACTTAAATAATTCTCAAAATATTTTATTTTATTTTTTTATTTTTTAAAAATAAATTCAATGAAATAAAATAACTATTGTTTTCAATATTTTTTTACCAGCGTAATAATGAGTGCAACTCAGTGGGGCATTTAATATATACGCACCCCGGGTTAAAATAATTTATCCGCCCTTCCTCTTTACCGAAAAAAAATATAAATAAATTCAAAGTAAAGCAATAAAAAAATTAATTTTATCAAACAAATCATAAATCAGTTGTTTTGCGATATTGTATTAGTTAGTTTTATAATAATTCATATCCTAATGTTAACTTAATCTTTTTTATTCAAAGTGAATACTCCTTTCTTAAAAATGTATATTAAATATAGAAACGGAATCAACGCTTATTATATACACAATGATTAACAATACATGGTTTTTTATTAGATTAAATATATTATATTTATTATTAATTATATATAATAAAATAAACATGAACACATCAATAATAAAATTTGCCACTTGGGATATTTGCCCCTTCCGCCTCCTTAAGTGCACCACTGGCGCAACTAGAGCCCAAATATTAGGGTTGCTAAAATTGCTGAAAATAAAATAAAATTGTATTTAACTGTAATTACTATAGATTATATAGATCTGAAAAAATAACAGTTCTACATTTGAACTCAGGGCTGCTAAAAAACCTATTGTTCTCCCCTAGTTGCGCCTATGAGCATAATCACAAATATCAGACATTTTTCGCGGCACTCGGATTGAGAACCACTGATCTAGACCATGAAATACAAAAATAAATGAGAATAGGCACCTAAGAGAAAACTAAATATCCAATTAGTTACATTTTGTTTAAAGACTATACCAATTCACTTTAATGACATGAGATACAATTATTTTTCAAAAATATTCATTTAAAAAACTTTTATATTTCTGAATTTTACCGATTTCAGCTTTTAATCACTACATATTAAAGCATTTTTATTGATTTTTATTATATAAATAGGATAGAAAAGCTAAATTAATAAATAGTTATGTCTATATTTTTAATTATTTAATCGTTTATAAAAATTTAATTAAATATAGGTTTCTTGATGTAGCAGATAAAATACCTTATCGAATGACATGGCAAAATATGACTAGAACACGACAACCTCCTAATTCCTCTGGTGAAATTAAAGTAGTTCGTGTGTTAGTAGTTTTAGGACTATAGAAAGGATATACCCTTTATAGAGATGAAGTAGGATTTTTATATTCAATGAGGAAAGGAAGAAAATAAGATTTAATAGTTATAACTATTTCTCTTGTCACTTCCATTACCACGATATCATCTGCGTACACCAATACTATTCGTTTCCCACGTACTTCCATTTTTCGACCATCCCATACTTCTCTCATTACTTTCTCTAATGCTAAGTTAAATAGAATGGGTGATAAATCATCCCCTTGTCGAAGCCTGATTTTACCTCAAAGGTTTCTGACATTTCTTGTAAAAAACGAACTCTGGATGTAGTATTATTGTTACATCCTTTTATGAAACTTACATACTTTTTCGGGATACCTAATACTTCTAAGGCTTTCCACAGTTTTCCCCTATCAAAATATACATGTGTACAATATATTGAATTTCAAATTACTTATGGTATAATAGGTTAGGGTAGAGCCTATGATAATGTTCTTACTCAACTAAAAACGTGTCAAAACGCTCTTATTAGAACAATTATAAAAAAAGATTATAAATACCCAACTGAAACTTTGTTTAAAGAATTTAATGTTTTTAACATTAAAAACTTATATTTTAAAATCAGCACTATATTTATAAAAAAACAGACTCTAACAATCATCGAACCATAATATTAATACTAGATATGCAATATCCAAATCCTCCCAAACATGGGAAAAAAAACGGCCTGTCCGAAGGTTTTTGATTTTATCGAAATTTATATATTCAACATAATGCCTAGCTACTTAATAAATATGGAACTACCTCTTTTTAAAAAGAATGTCTCATACTGGTTAATGTACGAATGTGACGCTGCTAAAATATATGATTTATGAATACCATTTACTATTATTAATTCATATTTTTTGTATTTAGATATTTAAACAATTCCTAAATATAATTTATGTTTTTATAATCAATATAAAAACATTTTATTTGTAAATACTATGTATGATCAATAAATATGTTCAAGATATAGATAACCCTGGGCCTCCACACGAGTTATCTCAGTGAGGCCCAGTAATCTATAAAAAGATTTATAGTAAAAATAAAAATTAAAAATTAAATGTTTAAGATTATGCATATATAAATAGATACTATCAATTAGAAAATGTACATAATTATTTGAGATTTTTTTAACGTCCACTTGATCTAGATTCTAGAAAATTTTACTGTACCTTTTTGGTTTTTTAGTCAAAAGAAGCTATATTTTTATAGAAAACATTGAACATGAATACTTAATGATATGCACTTTTATCAATAATGAAGAAGTATGAAAAGTTAAAATTTTAAATTCTCCGTTGCCTAGAATAGATTTCTGACTTAGTCTGTTTTGAATAAAAATCATAAACAAAAAAAAAAAAATACAAATCCTTTAGTTTCTTAGCCGTAAATCCTAAAAATAATTAATGTTAACAATTTATTTATATTGCGTACGGCTTGGGCGTGAAATCAAGTAATACAATTACAATAACAAATATAAAAATAAATACGTAAACGAAAAATAAACGCATGTTAGCAAAGAAGGACAAAATAAAAGTATGTTTAACAATAGTGATTCAATCAACGCCGCTAATCGATATGATTTGTGAAAAATAAAAACGATTGACGAATATTCGGCGATTCGATTGGCTTGAAAACGCGATTGCGGACGTATTCAACCGCTGCTTACACACGAATATCGCACGCGTTTCGCTATGCTCCAGAAATGGAAAATCGAAATTTAAGGTACCGCGTGATATAATGCACGGGTATAATTTTGTTGGTTGCATGCGCATTGTACGAGTCGGGGACAAAAAACGCGGTCTGGAACGCCGCCGCGAGTATACCCCATAGACATCGATATAGGTTTTCTTTTTTTATTTTTTATTTTTTATCGCAATTGAGTGAACACGGTCGGCCGTGCATATTGTACAATATAATATTATCATACTATTGCAGCAGCAGTGTCGGAACCTATTTTTTGTTCTTTTTTTTTCCGGCTCTGTTTCCACACCTCGAGCGAAATAGAAACGAATTGTTATTCCGATTCGCGTAGCGTTATAAAATCATATGGATAACGTACGCGATTCCCCCGCACCCCAACGCCATCCACCTCCTCAACGTTACGTACGATCATTTCAATAACATCAACAACAACAACAACAACAACAACACGTGCAACCGATACGACCAATGAATATTTATACACATTTGTTGTTATTCAACACATTACTGCGTTAGAAAATCCCAAGTCACGCGATAACTTCTATTGCTAATCGTCGTAATAATTGTTTTTAATTCATGCACGCGTTTATTGTTTTCAAGCAGGATACCGATACCGTCAACGAATAAAAAAATCTAACGGTTTTTTCTCTCGGTCGACAACGGAACGCAGTTCCGTAAGCACACTTAGTTCTAAAACATACGATTCGCCCAAGCGAGCGGAGACGACAGCGGAGGACCGCAGCCGAAAAATGTTCAGCCACACTCGACGTATACTGGAGTCTCGCCGAGGAAATCTATTGACGACTGCGGCGCGTATAATCATTGTCCGACGAAATCGGTGTTCGTCGACGAAACGATCGATCTGCACACGTGAAATGGCCGATATTTTTGTCTTCGGTGCGAAATAATACGTCAACCACTCGAGACACTTGTATATAGGTTTACGAACGTGGAAGGGAATACTCTTGACCCGGAAACCTTGTTCTGGAATCGCGTTGGTTTTCCGCTACACATGTAAATAATACCATAATAAGCGAACGAGTGGTTGCCCGTGTGTGCGCGTGTACGCTCGAATGGTTGGGCTGCCGTACACGTGTTGAGCCGTAGCTGTAATAAGTCCGATGGCGCTAGCGGTCAGCGGAGTGCGTCAGCCACGTCACGGTTGACCGTGTGCACAGTGGCGTAGCGACAGGATTATTTGCAAAGGGCAAACATGCAATTTTGGTATCCGTCCACCCTTTAAAAACGTCCCAATTTTTTTGTATTTATTGTTACGGCCCAACGAGAAATTAAAAGCTCCGCGTCGACAGAATGAAGAGGCATCGGTGATACGACGTGATAGTGTGTCGGTAATAATGATTTATTTATTTATATTCATTTTCTGTCCGACCACGAGGCAAACGACCGAACTGCTCGAGAAATACTGCGCAGTGGGGTCTAGAACTAGAACAAACCGGACCCGTTGGCCAACCGAGTAAAAATATCGTAAAAGAGACGACAATTTCCTTCTCGGTCCAAATTGAAACATCTTTATTTAAAAGAAAATTCCAAGATATTTCCAAATCTATTTAAATTATTAATCATTTTCGTCACACTCCCAGTTTTAATTGTAAAGAACAAAAGATCATTTTCTTCATTAAAAAGGATAAAGACTTATCTACGTAATACTATGGGCCAAGTAAGACTATTTTTTATTTTCTAAGACTAGAAAAATAATAATTGTTATCTAGTTTTAATTATATAATTACTGTTATAATTATTATAAAATATAATTAATTTATAATTATTCTCTGTAAAAAAGACTTAACGGGTTTATCATGTCTTCAATCGGAAGGGTCGTATTGAAAGTAATCAAGTATTGAACGAATTGGCATTAATAAAAAAACCCCTTCATTTAACACTGTAAAATTAATTATTACATTTATGCAGGGTTTAATAAATTGATTCGTGAAATTACCCACTGATCTGAAATTGGTTAATATTTTATTTAGTCCAATTAGGGCCATATTATAATCCCTTTAAGCTTATCTGCACGTAATATTTGTTTTCTAAGTATAATATTATACGTATGACATGAACTTATTTGCAGATGGGTGTATCTTTTGAATTTCCACATAATCTGTGTTCGTTACTGAGAAACTATGCAAATAGTCGTGATGAACAAGCGAGTTGATGTAATATAATAATAAAATGTATATTCTGTGCTTTAATTTACTATATGATTAACAAGCTGAGTTCTTAAAGCTTCGAGCCGTCACTATCGTCTTTTATAGTGTAATCTTAAGGTGCCAAACAATCCTAAAGAATGTTTGTTTATATTCAAATAAACGCAGTGTCAATTTCGATCGAGTGAAATCATAATAATGTGATATAAAAAAGAGTATTGCGCAAAAAACTGTTCCGCGAGCGTATGTCGAAAATACGTGAGGACGATCGGGATCAAATGGATTTGGCTTCTGGGCGAAGATGAAAGAAAGTTCGGTGCCGCTACTGCAAGGTATGATGTTGTCACTGCCACTGCTTTGCTTACTATTGTTATCATTTCACAAAACGAATCGGATATCATTGCACAATTATCTCAACACTAATGGTACTCGCATGTGTATACTATAGCCATAGCGTTCGATAAATCACGTTGGTTGGCACCCGTTATAATTAAAAAATTAATAAACCATGGATATCGAAAATAATTATAATATTAGTTTATAGTAATAATAATAATAATAACAATAACAATAATAATAATATCGTTATTACGTGTACCGTGTGACGAATCAACCACTAAATGCACTGTGTAATAATATATGTAGATATCCTCCTGCGAAGGTCGCCGTAGAAAAAAAAATATGCGTTTGGGTCTTATTGATACCCGTGCGTGAGTTTTTCGCCGCTGCCACCACCATATCTATATTAGTTCCCTTTTATTATATTCGCTTTCTTCTCGCAGCCGCGCGTGTTGGGCAAACAACGCAATGTGGGAAAAATTGCGATTTCCAAACGCTCGCCCGTGGTATTGGTTATACGTGTATATACACACACATACACACACACAGGCATTATTACCGTTCAATAATAATAATACCATTGTAATAATAGAAATTATATTCGTGTACTCGGTTCGCCCTTGTAACACATTATAACGGTTACGCGCGCGCAGGACGACCAAGGACCCCTATGAAGGGCTAGGAACATGCACAGGAGGCATCTTTATTGTTTCGGCACGCCACCGTCACATAACGATACAGGTTTACTTACGCTCTCTCCTCAGGGTTAGGATCAATCGAGAAAATGGCCGTGAAAGGTCGTCGTCACTACCACAGCCCATGTCGTATTGTATATTTATATTCACCTCGCACTTGACTTGTTATGAAATCTATCGGCTGATACAACTTCTTCAAATACGAACAGTGTTTTTTGACAAAAAATATGGAGAAAAATGAGAAAAAAAAATATTTAGCGTTAAAAAAAAAATAAAGAATCGATATCAGCAGGTCAACGAATTCGATAGCTCCGGTATAAATGTAATACATTTTAAATTAACAACCAATTAACACTAAACCGGTAATTCGCTATCTATGCATTTTGCAGAAATCAAAATAATTGAGATTTATATACAATGTGTCATCATCATTAAACAATTTTGCATAATTTTACATATTATAATCGTGCTTCATAAGTACGAATATCTGAATTTTTTATTTCTATAACATATTTTATTAGATTGATTAGAAAAAAGGTCATTCAAAAACTATACTCATATGATATCTATTGGTTTAAGTTTTCATAGATTAATCTAACAGTACTTAATTTTACGATACTCTCAAGAGACATTGTGAACTTACACTCTGAGGGTTGGATATAACGCAATGGGTCCTAATTATCGGTCCACTGCCGAAGACCACGATATATCAAATATTATATTTTATTTATTTCGAATTTGTGCAACTTTTTTTTACGTAAATTTATTACTTATAGTAATTACTAATACATTTCTAAGTCCAAACTTAATTACAGAGATCTTTGTAAGATTCGAAATTTTTTTGAATTCAACCTAGCTATTCATTGACACCGTTCGTTCATTTTTAATATATTGTCATATTTATCATGCCAATTATGAAATTTGTCGCGTAACATTTTAATTTATGATAACTCAATGTTTACTATTGAAACATATTCATAGTTAAGCTATAATCCTAGTATTGGCTAGAATTTAATTTTTGTGCGCAGAAATATTGGTAAAGTGATTTTTCTAATTTATTATATCTGTTGAAAAACCAAATACAAAATAACGATTTCTTATTGTATTTTAGTAAATCATATTTAGTAATCTGTGTTGATTTAAAAAAAAAACCACATGATATAACTGGCAAATATAATACTTATTAAATAGTTCTCAAAAGAATCCGTCTGCCTCTTACCGCTACAATGTCTGGTATGCTTGGCGTAAAAACATCTTACCACCACTGATTTTTTTAGTCTATCTGATGTATGCGTGATTTAAGGATTATAAAATTGCACCAGAAGTCTCATACAAAATCTAATTTTAATAAATCAGCTTGAATAAAGAACATAATTTTTCGATTTTCCTTGTTGCATTTTCAATATTAACAAAATAATTGAATAGATTTAATCAATTTAATCAATTTTCGATTAGATAAATTAAATATCTTTGTTTTTTTATGGTTAAAAAATTAACCATGGAAAACTAAACCATTCATTGAAAAGTCATAGAGTTGGCTTTTAATGAAGATTAAATTCGATCAATGGTCAGTTGATATTTTTAAAAGAGCTTTTGATTTTAAATATGATACAATTGATTATGATTATTTTTTTTTATTTTTTTAAGGGTAATGTTCGATGAAACACCTTTAGATAAGCTGACACTAAATAAGATAACGTGTATCAATAGGTGACAAATAAATATCTACATGATACATGATAAGTTCATTACATTAATTTGGAAAACACGGTACGAATCTGGGATTCAAGTTCAATCAATACAACCAGTCCGTGGGATTATACACCGAGCTTAAACCAAATTCGTAGTGATGTGCAAAGATTTATCATCGTTAATAACACACCACGCAACATACCGCTAACAGTAATAATAAATAGTTATAATAGGCGTTACGGCTCAGACTTGCTCCGAGTTGAACAACCTAACCAATGTATAACACTCGATCACTACCTAACCATATGATATTCGCGTGGCCCGGTTTATTTTTTCATCACACACGTTGTTCTCCTCGGGCTGAAGAATATTTTTTAAACTACTGTTATTATTGTTTTTACAATTATCTGCGTGGAAATGGAATTATTTAATTCTCCCGAGCTGTTATTGACCAGCTCTATTATATAAAAAGGCACTGCAGAATTACAATGATAAATGTATGACTGTATAATAAGTACAATAATATACATACGAGTATACCACATGCACGATCATTGTTCGAATAATTAATACGTCGTGTTTTAATAAATCAATATCGATTTCCATAGACACGGATCTTCTTCCGAGTTACGTATTTATACACTATGACGATCTTGATCACCTTGAAAATGGTGTGGTACTACACTACAAGTGATAATCGCGTTCTTCTGGTCGTAAATATAATTAATATCTTGTTACTCGTTCTAAATAACATGCGCGACGTAAACACCTCTTGCACGACCAGACAGAACGGTGTGTCCACGCAGGGCTGGATTTAGAACAAGTGCCGCCCTAGGCCCTTTTAAATATGCCGCCCCTACCCCAAGAAAAAAAAATCTTGTAAATTTATTTAATTTTAAAGAAATTAGGACAATAGTCATTATAAACAAAACAAATAATTATCAATTCTAATTCGTCGTGTGCGATCTAGCTAACTTCTATATATATATATGTATATATTATATTATTATGGTAATTACTTTTAGGAACAACTTACATTATGTACCTAGGTAGGTATCTTATATTTATAGCTCACATTACGAAAAAATTGATTTCGTGTTATTGAAATTTTCAGTGTCATGTGCCCCGTATATTTTACACACAGCCATATCTATACTATAATATTAAATATTATTTATATTACTATTAAATATTATATAATATTAATTTACGCAGTTACATAAATGCATAAAATATTTATATGATTTTTTTTTTTTATTTCTTACAAAATTTGCCGTCCTAGGCCCGGGGTGAGGCCCGGGCCTAGGCATAAATACGGCCCTGTGTCCACGACGAAAAGAAATGCATTAGTAGTAGTAAATAAAATTAATACTCATAAATTATGGGTATTAATCACCACCGAATATTATGGAGTATGTGAACGATATTACATTCACGAGTTCCATTAATGTATGCAATCGGTGTTCAATGTCGACAATATATTAAACGCGAACTATGTATAAAAATAAAAGAACACGTCCGAAATTTGTTGTTTTGAACGGCCGCGAAACGAATACGCATCATGCGTTAACGAGAAAATGGACATCGTAGTTTTACAACTGTGGCTTAAAAAAATACACGCATATTTAATTAACAGACAAGATTAAGAAAATAAGGAACATATAATTACGTACTGAAGTCGACGCAGCTCACATATTATATTCGTGTCTGTATATTTCGATACGATTCGGTTTTAAGGTACCAAAATAAAGACGTAAAGCCCAAAATTGGTGTTAATGTTAAAACACCAATTATAAAATTCATATAATATAATATTTGTGTGGAAATCCCATTGGAGGAGTTACAATATTATAAATATACATATAATTATCAAGTTGATTGTCAACCATAAAAATTTTTTTTTTTTAAAGATCTGTAAGAAAACTCGTTGAGGTTATCTCTTCAACATTGTTCTCATTATATTTTATAACAAATATATTTTTTTCTAAAAACCACTTTTTAATACTATATCGTTTATTTGTTTATATAATCTGATATTTCAATTCTAAATTAAAAAAAAAAAAAAAAAACCGAATTTAAAAATTTAAATTAGGTATATTTAAAAAAATAAATTAACTATAAATTCATAGTTCACTGATTATTATACATTTAACTCAGTCAATAAAATATTTTATTACTTAAAATATTCATAGTTATTACATTTTTGATTATTAGACAGCTAAGTAAAATCGAGTTAAAATCAAATACACCGATACCTATTAAAGTCTTACTATTTTTGTATACAAGATAAAATATTAAAACTTAAAACAAATAAAACAAGAAAATGTAGAGGACTGTTTGATTAAATTCATCTTGCTGATAACTTTATTTTGGTCCTTTTTCGAATTTCTCAATTTAAAAACTACCAAAAAGTTACTTGCCTTAAAATAAACGTATTATGACTTTAAAATTTCAAAACTCTCTAAAGATAAATGCTTAAAGCTTATGAATATTTTCAAGTTTAAATCGAATATTGTTTTAGATTTAAATTTAAAAATAACATAATTGTTATTTCAAAGACTTGATAGAAATAAAAGTATAACAAATAATTTTATCAATGTTTTTAATAATACTAAAACAATTTTAATAATTTTTTTTTAATACTTGTTTTACGTATAAACTACACGAAATTAATTTTGTAATTCCATGAATCGTATCTTACGATTTTTTACGGATCTAAAAAGGATAATATTTATTTTTAGGAACTAAAGATTTAATGCAAACTCATTATACAATTATGCATTATTATACATTATATCAATTATGCAATTACGAGTTATGTTACAATTATGTTCGGTCGACCGCCAACTGCAGTATCCGGCCAGAATGCGATCGAAGGACACACATTCGGTGTTTTTACGTGGTCAGTTTTATTTAATATATATATCTTACGTCAGAAAAATTAAACAAATGAGTAACAGAGGCACAACTACCAAACATAAAAATACCTATACGTATCTCGTATTCATTTATAAATATTTATTAAAATAAATTAAGTAAACATTTTGCAAGCTATAAGACATATCTAAATTAGACCTATACCTGTTAATAATCGAATCGGACTAACTAATACAAAATTAATAAATGATATAGGCACCTAATAAAAATTAAATAATTATAATACTGAACTACAATGACTGTAGATAGATAAAGATTTGAATGCATTATCGTCGTTGAAATGTAACATACCATTAACGAATCGAAAAGGATAAGCAATAACTTTCATCTGACATATTATCATATACATAATATATCTCGGTAGTATTATTGTCGTGTGTGGTAAAAATGTCAGAATAAATTCAACCAGTTCAATGAATTCAGTGAGTATTTTTTTTTTCATTACATAAAAATATATAACAGCCAATTTCTAGGACTAATTTTTTTTGAAAGAAAGTTATTATAAAATAATTCTACAATCATATTACTAAGTTTGTAAAAAATTACAAAAACATCCCAACAAACCACACTTGAACTTGTAGTACAATGATAAAAATCATTCATCGTCTATTGATCATTATCATCACCATCAATTAGATCGAATAACTTAAGAAATGTTTAAAAGTTATTAAACTTAAAATGCATGGTATAAATTACATTACCAACACTATAATGGTATGTTAAGGTTAAAAAACAAATATAAAAATATTTGAACAGTTGTTTCGGGATACCATCAGAATATTAGTTGGAAATATTTATCAATACTAAGTCAAATTCAGCATTTTATCAAATTGTACTCTAATCCAACTGTTCGCTCAATTCTAATCGATGAGCGGTATGGATTAAGATCGGGTCGCTCGGTAACTATGAATTTAATGGTTTTTAGCAATTTTGTTTTAGAGACTATTGAAAAGCACACCTAAGTGGATGTTATTTTTACAGATTTTGACGATTAGAGTTTGACAGAACGCTTTACTAACTTTTAAGTATCAACGTCTCGTCTTTTAGTAATTGAATCCCATTAGAAGTGTTTTTCCATTTGCATCACTGCCAATCCGAGTCTGATATGACGAATAGATATAAACTCGAAAACGAAAAACTAGCATTAAGTATTCCTTTTGGTATATGTAAAAAATTAAAACATCGTGGCGTTCCCATACTTATTAATTTTACTATTAATTTATTAAGTTGGTGAACAAAATATTAACACACGGTCATAAAAAACACTAACATATATATAAATACATACTATACGCTAATATCATATAATTATAATAAAATATTATCATCTAAAATGATAACATGTATAATTGAAGGGAAAATCAAAGGAAAACCAGGAAGGGGAAAGCCAAGACAGTCTAATACGAAGCAGATTATATTAGACTTGGGTATAGGATCCTATAAAAAGATTAAAGGAAGATGCTAATGAAAGAGAGGAGTGGAGAAACATTTCATTAATGAAACATTATCCACAATCCACAATCTGTGGATTGAAAAAAAGAAATACGCAAATAAACCATATTACTGAATTTGCGTGGCCCGTTCCATTATTGTCTCGGGGATAATTTTCAGATAAAATCACACGCCCTCATTGTTTTGAAGAAGTTGTTTTATTATTTCAATACTCTACTAATTACGAGATAACTTCCGCATCACATTTCGTTTAAGTATAACATTTTCAGTCTCTCCACGCGGCAGCGGGTACGCTGCGCTGTGCACACCGCCAGCAAGGCCGTAGCAATTTATAAACGAATTTTAAATGGATACCACGCGAAGGACATGAGTGTTATAAATGTTTTGCTACGAATAAATATAATATTTTTTGTAATGTAGCGTTCGAATTATGTTTGAAATAAAATAGTCAATCGCGTTGAACTCTCCGAAATCGCCAACACAAACCACAGAAATAATATGTTTTCGTCATTGTAATCCGAACAAGCACGTGACCTCTGTCTTCGGTCTCTTATTTCCACACTAAGTGCAATGCGACCGGCCCAAACAGTTTTGCAACTTACGGGTGAAGGTAGCCGATGGTTATAATAATATTAAAGTTATTGAACACACATCATAATACATCATAATGGATTTCCGGTCGTCTTAGGCGGCATTCTACCGCAATCGTCACCGTATGTAAATACCACGACAAACGTGAAAAACAAATAACACGATCGCACGATAAAAATCAAACGTAAACTGACTATGCACATAGTTGTGTTCGATAAGTGACGATGTTGAGTTTTACGAGAACTCAAACTGCGGAAACGGATTTGGTAACTCCATGACACATCAGGTAATTTGTACCCGTCTTCCAAAGTACTTTATATGAATGATAAGATTTTTTTTGCGTTTATCACGTAAACTCATTACAAAATGTAATATACATTGTAATAATTATATTTACAGAGCTATCAGTATTAGTATAGTACGACGCAAAAACATACACCGTCATTTACATGTCATTACCTATGATTTACACCAGCATCCGAGCATGATTCATTTTGGATGTACCTCGTTCTTATTTGAACTTTTTTTTATTTTCCCATCTCTCCCCAAGTAGAAAAGGTGATATATTTTCTTTTAAATTAATTTACCATTAAAAATAACTGGAAGTTGATCGATGTTTTTTGAATAACTAAATATAACTGATGTGCATCTGAATCGAATAAAAATGTGTTGTACGTGTCAAATGCATAAGTTGCATACTTTTAAAATATTAAGTGTTCAAAAACATATATGTTTTTAAATTACTTATAACTTTTTTGTATAAAAATTATGAGCAGTTATCCAATTATTTTATAAATAATATTTTCATTTTTACATAACATTTGTATAAATTATGTATAAAATATTTATATTTACAAGATAACAATATAATATTATCGCACTTGCTGCATAGTATCTACGTATAATTGTGATTACTTACTTATTATCTGCGTAGCTACACATATAAAAGACAATAACAATAGCCATTATAGTAATTATCTGCAAGGTTTTAATATAGGATTTAAAATAGCTTTTAACATGATATTCAACAAAGTACTTGAATAAACTAATTATTAAACTATTACATCACTAATTGCACTAAAATAATACTAGATTCATAATACTAGATATTCTATTTTTAAACCATAATTTTGTTAATGTAATGGGTACCCACTATTTGAAAATGTTGGTTACCCGCAAAATCTAGTATTAACCGGATATACTGCTACCCGGGTACCAGGATATTATCCATATCAAAACAAGAGCACTATTATAGCATATTTATAGATACTATAATATTGTATGATAACATTACCTACAACACAAATCTGTCTTAAATTATTTTTATTTATAGTTAATAAATGTGATCTCATGTTTGCATGACTTTACCGTATAATTTTTGGCCATCCATTAACTCAACCTAGTAAAATATCCTGATGTCACCACTCCACCCGCCAGTTATTTCACTCGCCCAATAGTGGTGCTAACGATTGTGATGATGGTTGTTCAATCGATTGTTTCTATCATCCAATAGGTTTTTATTAATTTTAATCTATCCCCGATATCTGAAAATCGGAAAACAATGCACTTAGAACACTTTCTGATCAATGTAACTAACTGTAATTTAGGAAATTTTGAGTTCACATATAAGTATGACCAAAAGTGTTAACAGAAAAAAAATCTATTTTTTTGCTTTATTTAAAATCATAATAAATAAATAATCATAAAATTGCACAATTAGTTGTAATAATGTTTTTACTTTGTAAAACTTTGTTGGCGGTTTTTTCTTTTCGGAATTTTCATAGACAAAATAAATTATACAAATTATACCTAACATAATGATATAATGATATATAATATTGTATAGTAATACCATGTATGGCGCATTGCTATTATTATAAGTACAATATACCACGCGATTATAGTAGGTATTATATCCATAAAAAATATGAATAGATACCATTTATTGATCCATGTAATCTGTTGGAAGTCGAACAACTATATAAAAACTACCAAAATGTAATGGCAGAAAACCGCACCAACAAATTAATAAGTAATTAATTAATGATTTTCTCCCCATTTAACCGACTGTATGTATGATGGTGCCTTCACAATACTGTTTTAGATTAAAGCTGTATTAAACCGATATTACATAAAAGAAAATTGCAAAATAAAAAACATATCTACTAGTACAAATTCGTCGCGTTAACATACCTGTAATTTAATGTTTATACCATTGTTCGTAGTTTAACCAACTGCAAATTATTTGATATGATTATGAGGTACCTGTAAATTACATAAGATTTAACATTATACACATCGAACAAAATAATTATGGCAAAATTGATTTGCGTGCAACGGGACATAATAATAATACGATAATTCATATCTTTATCCGAAGAGGATGTTTCCTTAGATAGACCTCTCCCCACCAATTCTTCCATTAGCAATTGTTCTTCGAAAACTTCTTTCAAAATAGTACCTCATCGTATCCGAATAAATTCCTTCTAGACTTAAACATTCAACTCAAATTTATATAATTCTTAACTCAAGACGTCGCATTGGTGTAATATGCGCTGTGCACGTCAACGGAGTCACCGGATAAGGCTGCAGATAATAATTAAATATCATTCATCGTTAGATTAATTGTTTTTATTCATTTGATTGATTGAAAATTAAGAAGCATTGCTCAACGATTGGTACCTACGTCCTGTTTGCTTGTACTTACACAACTCATTATAATATTACCAGAATGATTGATCGGCGATCGTTTTGTAGGCTTAGAATACTGCACCTATTTATTTATAAGTATATAAGTAATTTTATGTATATATATTGTCAGCAAGCTAAAACTAAGCATTTATAAATAATTTATAATTATTGATCAATTATTCGTATTATTAATTATTAATTAATAGTATTTTCAAAAAAGCGTATTGAATATTGATGACACGTGACGTTTATACATAATACGTAATATACATTTATACAATTTTATAACTTAAAAAAACAAATTATAAGACATATTGTAGACGAAATTTTGGCGGAGACATTTTGATAAAATTATGTATTAAGAAATAAAGAATAAACACATCGTCAGTAATCACACCTCATTTATTCATAGTTTAAATTATTGAACCATTTATAGTCTATGATGGACAATTCATTGACAATAATTAAAAAAGAAACTTGTAGAAATTGCTTGAAATGTGTTATAGTCCATTTTATAAGCATAACATGTATAATAAAGTTTACAAAACCATATTTATTTTATCTATAACGCAAGTAGCTTGTAAACGAGTATTCTTAAAGTTAAAACAGGTAATACACATTATATTTAATAAAATAAACATAATATATGAGTTTGTTGCATTTGGAAACAATGAAAATGAATGCAACAATTCAAATTTTTCTTTTACTTGGTAAAAACCGTGAATAAGATGACATAAGACAATTAAAAAGCTTTTGCCTTAATGGCTACAGAAAAAAACAATTTTATGCAATACGAGTATACCGTGTCAAACTGTAATCGGCCGTTTAGCTTAAAGAATCAAAAATAAATAAATATAAAGAATACATTTTTAATTCCTTAATAAATAAAACATTAAATAAATGTTGCCATGTATTTATATTAAGTGTTGTAGTTCATGTTTTAAATATTTAACTGAAAAAATGTCTAGTGTTATAACATAAATTTTGAAATAATGCAATGGTTTCTGGGCTGATTTAAAAAAAAATTCTTGGACTACAATTAAGGATTCCACAATCCGCCTTTGTCTTGTTGATACTTAGAGGAGATCATACTAAAAATTTCTCTATAGTTATCTGAATAATTAAAATAAACTAAAACTGCAAAAAACTTCAACCGAGATACTCACTCAACACCGTCTAGTACTTTGATTACCCATTATTTATTTTGTTGTGTTTGTGTATACAATTTTAATCAATAAGATTGCTTCAGTTATTATTTTTTATTAAATCAAAGCTTTCAATTTTACAATGTTATACTACGATGCCATTTATTCATATCTATGTATCTCTAGATCGGTGATTCTCACTCGATCAAAGTATTTTTATGATTTTTTATAAAACTATTTCATTGAATAAAATTAGTTTGCCATACAATTATTATAAAGTTTTATAGGAATAAAAACGAGGAAAAGAATGTTAACACAAAATACAATACAAGACAAACATCATAACAAAATAACAATTGTATTCAATTATTAACAAAACAATAATATTATTATTTTAACATCACAAAAAAATTAACATTAATATTTATTACACAAAAAATTTAGGGTAGTAGAAGTTATGAAAATATAAAAAAAACTCCACGTTAGGAAGTGAAAATTATTGATTCTATATAAAAAAGAGAAAAGTCAGTAATAGAAAAATTTGTATATTATAATAAAAAGAGAAAAAAAGAGGAAAAACCCTGTGAAGGGAGAAAAAACCAAAAGATCACAAATCACTAAATAATATATTTTTTAGTAAAATAGTGATTTTAACATCGCAATAATATACATATAATTTCTACACAAAAAGATGTAATATAGAAGAAATTATGTAAATAGAAAAAAAGTATTATATTATAATAAAAAATAAAAGAGGGAAAAAAACCCCTGTGATGGGAGAAAAAAAACAAAAATCACAAATAACAAATAATAACTTTTATTCAGAGAACATGGTAGTTGAAAAAAATTAAAACCATGTAACAACAAATAAAAAAAATAACAATATTCAACACGGCTAAGGCAAAACAAATGAGTAAACATTACAAAAATTAAAAAAAAAAAATAATACAGGATCCCGACTATGCATACGATCTCTGGGGCAATACCGATTTTGGATCTAATACCACTTCGGATACCGTCGGTTCAACCAATTCACCACCCTCGCACGACCTTTGTATGTACAAAACAGCGTTTGATGAGTTCTTCCATTCCTCAACGCTGACGTGTTCAATTTCCACGTGCCCGAAACCCTGTTCTCTTGAAACTTCCACGGTCTGAGACATATGGATAGTTTTGGGCACGTGGGGCACGACGAGGGGGGCGATCTCTCCCGCTATCTTAAGAACACCGGCCAATCCGCCCTTCTGGCGGCTGCACAGGTCTTCTGTACTGAACCGGCGATTTGGGTACCACGCCAGGGCCGCCCACGGTGGCGAAGTGATCACCGCGTCAGCTTTCACTTTGGACAGCGCCTCGAAGCTGTCGCCGACCCGAAATTCAATTCGGTGGGCGACTTCGAGTTCAGCAGCCCTCTGACGGACCATCACTATTTTGACCGGGTCCTTGTCCACGGCGATCACCTTTCGGCACGTGTGTGCCAACCGAACGGCCATGCGACCGACGCCGCAAAACAGGTCGACGACCGTGCCGAAAGCGCACCTCCGGGCCACGTGCGCCAATACGTCCGGGCACGCGGACACCGAGAAGGTAGAGCTTTTCGGTCACCGGTCGTCGTTGGAACCGCCAAGCGGACCGTTTTCCGTCGGCGTCGGAGTACAGCGGTGTCGGAGGCTTACACGTGGACCGGTCGTGGTATGCCGTGGACACGGTGGTGTCGGGGAAGCTTAAAGTGGACACGGTGTCCACTGCAGCTCCACCGGCCATTACAGGGTGGTCGTCGGTCTGGGTGCGCGTCATGTCGTGGTCTCACGCGGTCTTCGGCTGTGGTTCCGTCATCGGGTTGTTCGTCATGGTACACGCTTCACTGGTGTCCGGCGGTCCGTCAGTTTGGATGCCAACGTTTGTGTACATGTTTGGTTCGACGTTCTTCCGTTCGATGGTAACATAGTCGTCACGTCGAATGAACCTTTCGAAAGGCTAAAGTCGAACACTGCAACAATATAATGGAAACACGAAAATGTTGTGCATTAGGTTTTGTTGGATTTTAAAGGACACAAATATGTGATATGCGTATCGTTCTAGGTATAACTGTAAACAGGCAACGGTTGTCGGTAATCGATCGGCCACGTTGACTTTTGATGATCGCGTTTTAATATGGTAACGAGGGACGTGTTCGGCAAGGAGAATCGATGTGATTCTACGATAAACGCGTTTATTGTTACTGATCAGTACATACTATTAACGTAGAAATCATTTCGGGCGACTGCAATTTCGATCGGGACGGTTGACAGGAAGTGTCAACGAGTTTTCACGACAAACTTTGGAAACACGGTTCATTTGTTAAGATACTAGGACTTACACTTAGATATTATTCAAATGTGGTTAGTCGGATACAAAATATTTGTTCATAACTATTAATTATTCGTTTAATTTTGTTCCGTTTTAATTCCATTAAAAATACCACAAGATATAATATTTAGACGGATCAGCGATTATACAAATATACGTGTTATTTGAATGCTTTAATTCGTATAAAATACTAATAATTTATTTAATTATGTACACCGTACAGTGTCTTGATGTATATTGTTTTGTCTAGTTGATGGTACACTAAGCGCGTTATTTTACGGACTTCTTAATATTTTTTTCAATAATTGCGAAAAACAACAAACAATTTATTTAAAAATGTACAACACACCGGTTTTCTTCAAAATCAAATTTTAGTTTTCACCGTAACTTGATAAATAACTTCAGAGACCAGAATAAATTTTCATTGAATACTTATATTACTGTTCACTATAATTGGTATAATTTTCAAAAGATTTCCAATTTTTTTGAGTTTTTCATAATGTTTTAAAATTGTCATATTTTCTAAGACTTTTTTTTTTTTGTAAAAATACATTAAAATATTTGGTTTTAGTTTAAAAAGGTCATTATTTTTAAATTAACGCCCAAAATAACTAATTTATAAAATTACTTTATCGTATGATTTAAGAAAAATGTATGAAACTGTATTACATTTTTTTTACCGATTGGATCATTTTGGAATGAATAGAGTATTTTATTACATAGTAAAGATATCTTAATATAGGTACACACTTGTAAAAACATTTGAAATTTGTTAGCCTTCCAATATATGCATGCACCGATTTGTACTTTTTAATACCAATTCTCCAAAGGTCATATATGAATATGCTTATTTTAATAAGTCGTTTTAAATCATCAACTATAGTTTTAAACTCAAATATACTGAACGAAACCTTTTTAATTATTCTCAGATTTATTTAAAAAGAATATGCATTTATTCATTTGAATTTGTAATTTATTTAAAAGTCATTTTTACAGAAAAACTGCAAAACATACGTCAAAAATACTTACTAAAAGCTCTTTTTACTATTTCCATTGCCTTTATACCCTTGATACATTTAAAGTGACCAATGCTATTTGTATCCGCTATGTTATAAAACTAAAAATAATTATAAAAAATAAAAAATGTTTCGAGACCTTGAGCTGTCAGTGATTTCTCGTGTATTAGTAGCTTTAAACTATAAATTAAGCAACATAAATTATTACCATAATTAATATTATAAAATGTTATCTATTTGTAATAAAATTTGTTAACAATCAACTAGGAATTTTCTCGAAGTAATGAAATAGCGGAGCAAATGTTGATCAATAATGAATACAGTATTTATTTTATAAACAACCGTGATCATAAAAATTCATAAAAATTAAAAAGTTTTAAGATTCGATCCAAAGGAATCCAGCTAAAAATGTAGAGCTCTCTAAATCAATGAGTATAATATACTGTAAGAGTAGATTATGTTAGGTTAAGTTCGTCTTTTAATTACAAATAATCTTTTTTTAAAAATAAATTGTTGATATCTACACACATTTATCGTTTATTACAGCAACAATGATAAATTAAATACATGTAAATAATTAGTTTTAATAAAAATGCTTGTAAATAATATACTTAGTATTTATACCAAATTCCTTTTTATCGACTATAACATATAACAACTAATACGTTGTTCGCAGGTTAATGGCTACGTCACGCTCTTATTTTTGATACAGTTTCGATAATTATTCGTATAATTGTAAAGAGTATATGAATTGCTACAAATAAACGCTGTATTAAAATTTTCCCATTTCATTATTTTTTTAACGTTCATCTAAAACCGAAAAATAAAATGTTAATTTTCCATGTCGCATTGAATATTATGAAAATAAAACGATAAAACTAATTTTCTTAAACGTAAAATTAAAATCTAAAGAAAATTATTTGATACACATTTAAAATTATTTGATATACATTGTTATTTTTTACTTCTTAAATTCATCTCAATTCTTTTGGTTCGTATTCATCGTTATTTTTAATGATCAACTATGAAACAAAAAGTCATCGTAAATCATTGTTTCACAGTTCTGTTATATGGAAACAATTTTTTTAAAACTGAAATGCAGTATAATGCAATAAATATTAATTTTAAATATATTTATACTTTTTTTTTACTAGACTCATAAACATTCCTAAGGAGCACTATTAGTACAATAAATAAATGCTATATTGTTCATTAATATACTTACAAATACAAAAATGAAACGTAATATAATCTTTAAAGAGAATACAGAGTGGAGAGTAGTTTTCTTTGATGGTGATCAGGCAGCAACACATGTCCATCACCCTCACTAAGAGTCAACCATTTGAAGAGCCATGTAGCTACACAATATTCGGCCGCCGAATATGTTTCTTTCTTTGAACAGAATACATTGGATCAAGATTTCTGCAACACAAACGAATAAATTAATCCCAATGATACGTTTATATACCTGATATATAAGTAATATATTATTTATTCCGTATGTAACATGCATTATAATTAATAATTTAATGAACTTTAAAAACTACTCGACAGATTATTTACAAATTTACATTCATAGTATTGATATTTTAAAATACGTTTAAGAGTACTATACTCCAAAAAAGTGCCCCAACCCAGTTTTAATTTCAATGAGTTGACCACTTAATTTATCGAACTAACTATATTTTGATGTTAAACGTAATAAATTATTTTATTTCAACTATATGGCTGCAATAGTACTACAAGAAATAATTTAAAATATTTCCAGAATACGTTTGTTTAAAATGTGGTCACTCAAATTATAAGTCTGCGGTGCAACAATCAACTGCCGGAACCACGTCGATTCGTTTGAAACACATCGTATTGTTGTGATCACGTAGCAAAACCCGGGAGACTTTAACGCTAGCAATAGAGTTGTCTAAATCGGGAATATCCCAGGATGGTCATGCGTATACACCGCACAGTCTTCGATCGATTGTAAATCTTTTTTTTTCCGTCATCCTCGACCGTCACATTTTATTGGTGCTAAAGCGTATAACTATACACTCGGAGACCTTCTTTCTCATCACGATGCGTTGTTGACATTACTTGTATTTGATATTATATTAATGCAAAACAATCGCCATACAAACATCGAAAATGTTCAAAACTAGGAATTCGAGTATCCGCGTACACTAACAATAACAAATATAGTACTATAGGTACTTGAAATACTTGAACTACCTATCAAGATTCATTGAAGTATCTCAAATATAATATTTTGGTATTGACAATACTAATTTAACTAAATACTTTCGATTACAATTTCTTTTTCTTTTTTTTTTTTATAACTGCGTGATTATCATTATGTACAAATGGTATGATATACATTTATAAAATAAAACAAAATATTATAGTTAAATTATTAATCTTAAACTTACTTTTTTATTTACAATCTATAAATATATATACAAATGACGAGTACCAAAGAGGCACGACGCAAACGTGTTAAAAAAAAACTTCAATCGGCCAATCAAATCACGTCAATAAACAGTTTTAAAAATCAGGACAAGAGAGAGACAAACGTGTACAAGTATCTCGAGAACAGCGTGATAAACGTCTGCGACAGTAATATCGCGTTATAATGTTGTCGCTAAAATAATGATAGCGCGTGAACAGTACATAACCTTACAGTACAACTTAAAACGCGTATATTTCATTCATCAAATATTCTCCGACGAGCACTTAAACCACCAAAAACGACACTAATTAAATTTTTCAAATTTGGTCAAAAAACTGATATTTTCGGTCTGTTTGCACAAACATTATGGAATTCCGATGCTCCACGTTATTATAAATGGAAAAAAAGGTCATCTAAAATATTACCAGAAATGTTCTTAAGACAACCATTTTAAGTGGAAAGTTTAAAGAAGAAATCTCTATTGCCCCGTATTTCATAGATACCGTCAGAATCACTTCCATTAAAATTAAAAAAGCCTTAATTTCCTATCCTATTCGTTTGGCTTTCACGATGACCACATATAAATCTCATGGCCAAACAATGTACATTTGCAGTAAAAATCTAATGAAGAAATGTTTGTCCTATAGGCATTTATATATTGGATGCACGTATTGGGAACCATCGAATCTATTTGTGTTAACAAAAGATAAGTTAACCAAAAATGTTTTTTACCGATTGTAACTTAATTAAAATATAATTATAAATTATTGTACTTTAAAATAATAAGAACAATTAACAAAAATAATTAAAATCCAACCCGAGAAAAATTGAGTAAATCAGATATATAAATATATATATATATATATTTTTGTAGAAATGTATATATTCTGGCCGGTCGGCCTAACGTAGGTATCACGAAATATAAATCAACGGCTCAGCATTATTATTTTATTTATTTTATAAAACAATATACACCGATTTGGTAAACACTCGGGACGGCACGGCACAGCGACTACGGCGAAGGTACAACGACTGCTTTTCAGGTAAGCGCCGCGACGCGTGCGTCCGTCGCGCTACAGATAATAATAATAATGATAATGACAATAGTGTCTACGATATTTTATCAGATTACTACATTTTTATTGAATAAATAATATAGTTACAATAAATATATTAGTTATTTAATTTACCCCTTCAAGTAGAGCTTATGGCGAGGTAAATGAATTATTAGTACACAATAAAATCTATAAAATATATAAAAATTACAATATTTATATAACGTATTTCCACATATACAGTTAAAGATTAAACAACAACCAGTTTACAATAGTTCTTTTCTTAAATTCATAATTTTTTTATATACATTATTTACAATATTTTTTTTCAGCTCAAGTGGCATAGCATTAAAATTAATTGAACCTAAATAATCTACGAACTTATTACCTATATTTATTTTTGTGTAACTAACTTGCAAAACGTTCCCGTTTATTGACGTTTTTTGTAGTAATTTTACCTGCTTTAAATAAAATGAAGAACTGCCTATATAAATACCCAACTGGAAGAACTCTAAATTGTTTATAGTTTATAGAAGTCGAGCCATAGAGCTCTTTTTTCCTTAGACATAATCTTACTGCATGATTTTGTTGAATCACAAGTGGTTTTATAGCATTATCAGAACACCCATCCCATACTAAAGGACCGTATTGGAAAATCGACTTATAGAGTGCTTATATACAGTATACATTGTTTCAGTAGGTAAAAGTTTATTAAGTTTGGAGAATTTGCAAATAGCAGATCTTAATCTCATAATCACATTTTCAATATGAAATTTCCACCACAGATTCCAGTCAAAAATAAGACCTGAATATTTAACTATCATTACCCTACTTATTTTTTGGCAATTACATAATTTAAACTTTAAATCTCGATTATTACAAGAGTGAATAATAATATCATTAACCGGTGTACGTATTATAAATTGAGAAAGCAATGAAAACACTTTTCCTTATATTCAAAGTCAACTTATTATTATTTAGTTCTTTAAAAACAGTATTTACTCCAACAGTCGTTTTTTGATGAACGTCTTCCCATGAATTTCCGGAAAAAAGTAAGCAGGTGTCATCTGCATAGGTTATAACTTGACCGTCAATACATAGGTTACAGATGTTATTTATATACAAAATTAATAAAAGGGGTCCTAAGACACTGCCTTGCGATATACTGTAATCGATTTGGTGATTTATACTGTAAGTGATAGCCGCTTTCTTTCGTCGAATTTTTCATTTTGATAATGCTAATACGCATGTGCAGATGACAACTCTGTCTGATGCATATAAAAATTTAGCTAACGCATGCACATTAAAATAAAAAATACGACGAAAGAAAGCGGTGAATTCAACATAATATCTGAATTGAAATAGGCTGACAACTAATAAAACTCATACCTCGCGTTTTATATTAAACTATAACTAAAACTTCATACTAAAAGTGATTGTAGAAACCCAGAATGCTTGCCATGTTGCCAAGTCTACGTAAAAATGTATTATTTATAATAATTGATAACTCCTTTGTTTATTAAGTTAGAGAATCGATTAAATGCCATAAACCTTCTCCGCAATGAGCTTTTCAATTTAAAAAAAATCATAACAGTCGTTTCAGTAGTTTCCGAAGCATAGGCCTCAAAGGTTTTCATTTTCACATTTATATAATAAAAGAAGATGTATAAATTTGCTATGGTAAAATGTACGTTCAATGTTTGATAAAAACTGTATTTTGATAGTGTTAAAGAAAAAATTATTTTTCTAAATTATGCTTATGTTAATTAAAATACATTTTAAAAACTAGTATTTTCAATATAAATTACCTTCAAAACGCATATTTTCCATATTTATTATAAATATATGGTAATACGTAAATATTATAAATATATTACCTACGTATATACTGGTTATATACTCGTATATTATACGAGTACTATATATAAACACATGCTATAGGAAACACGAGACGTATCGATAGGTTTGAATATATAATAATATAATAATATCGATAGGCTTAAAATTACAAATTATTACTATTATTATTATTATTCGTACATATTATAAAATATCCAAAATACACCTTAAAGATTATTTCGAATGCCTATGATTCCTATATATTTATATATATTATATATATTTATATATATATATATATATATAATAATATTATTTATTATTTTTGTATATATACTATGTACAATATTTATGAATATTATATCACGCCTGTAATACGAGTCATCATGGTTTGTATAAATATCGTCAATATACCGAAAGTTACGTTCTTTGCGGTATTATTTAATTTATATCCAAAGGCGGATAGTGCTATACCGTGCTCTGACCGACCCAGGAAAAATGTAATCGAATGACCTTCAAAAATGTCCATAGCTGATTTTTAATATTACTTATTATGTCTATAATAGTTTGAAAAGTGATAATTCTATACTCATCAATCAGTGAAATTAATTTTAAAGAGCTCTTTCAAATTAATTTCAGCTATTGACTTAGTGACTTATTGACTAAGTCGTCATAATTAAATAATTTTTTGGAGATACGACGTCTTTTATTCGAAAAATCTCTTTCAACAATAATCTCAATTTTATCAAGTTCTTTATTCATTAGATTCAATTAGATCAATTTTCAAATGTATTTGTTTTTTCATGATTTCAGAAAATTCTACTTGCTATAATTGGACTTCAGAATTTTTAATTGTATCACTGATATGTATATATGTATATATAAAATAGACCAAGCGCAGCCAACGAAAAAGACAGCCTTTCTTGTCCATATTCGACCTTTCTTTTTTTACTGTGAACATTTCCAAAACAAGAATAGAAGATTAGAAAGTCAGTATAATACCAGCGGCAGTAAACCACCTTCGCAATAGTAACTAGAGTAGCAAATATGAAGGTAATGAGGATCACAACCTAGGATACTCGCTTCGGTGACGACGGATATGAACAGCGACCGATGATTATTCGACAACGATCGTATACGAACATCCACCTGTTTGCCGATATCTTCGATATACCAGCTCCAACCAGATTAGTCCCGTAGTCCACATAACAGAAAAAGTAATCACCGTCGACACAGTAATCAATTAACATCGGTTGTACACGTGGTTATAATAATGTAACCCTATCTTACACCCGTCGATCATTGAGGTCTAAATTATAAAACGGTACTTTTAGAGCCATCAACTTGTGACCCCTCTTCTTCTTCTTCCTTAGTCACGGCCATTAAAACCATACTGCTAACGATAAACTTTGCCACCTATTCTTGTCCTCTGTTGTTTCTCTCCAGTTGGTACCAGACTCCATCCTTTCAACTTCTCTCTTCACACCATCTTCCAATATCAGCTTAGATCTACCTATCGATTTTTTTCCCATATGGTTTTCTTCAATCGTCCGTTTGAATTAAGTACCCTGTTTGCGCCAAGCATAGCCTGCCCAACTTAGTCTTCGTTTGGCAATCTCTCTAACTATATTCGGCCTCTGGAAAAGTCTTTGGAAATCCTCATCATGCAGTTTTCTTCATTCATTGGTTTGGCTATCGAAGACTGACCCGAGTCAGCAGGTTATTCAAGTACCTTGACTACCACCCAACACTCCATGCATATAAATGTATATATTTATTGATATTCTAGACCATCTTTTGTAAAGAGATAGTTTCGAAATAAAAGGAGTTATATTATTTGACGAGTCGGCATATATATGCACCGTATCAAAGTAGTAACTTGTAATTAAATTCAAAATGCATTGTCGCAATATATATTTTAAATTTATAATAACAACAATATTTTTCACTATAACGAGTGTATCGGCAAAATATATAGTGGCCCACCGGGAAAGTCCCAGTATTCCGGTGCAGGGGTATACTGGTCAGGAAGGCAAAGAGGCAAAATTAAATTATTAAATTATAATGGTATAACATCAATTATTGTTCTAAATACCGATCGACCTTACCACGATACCAATATCATGTTGAACGTGTTAATACCGTTTAAAAACATTCATATCATGGCGTTTCGTCAAATATCGATGTTATGGTAATATTAAAAACGCACAGAGTCCGTGGTGTACATAATATAGGCGGCGTGGCATTATCTACTACTTAACACGTAAACGCGTTAATCTAAGTGCTGAGGAGTTTACTTAGATTTACATTTTTGTTTTTTGCGTACAACAATTTGTTTTTTCAGTAAATGCGTGCACATGCCATACTACAATTATTTTACTGTACATGGGTATTGTAGGATACACGGGCCATAGTGCGCGACCCCCGTCGTTTAATTCTACAATAAATACAGTACCTAACGAACGAAACACGACTATATGAAACAATACATAGGGATGACAATAACAAAACGGATCTGCACTCTCATCTATTCATATATACCTTTTTTATTATTTTTTTGTTTGTCGTATCCATCGTTTTCGAGAATATTAACAGTGGCTACCTATTTAACGTATTACATTGTTTGTTAAAACGAAGAATCTCTTTTGGTTATCTAACGACGACGACAACAACAAAAAACATCAAAATCACCGTGACAGAAAAACGAAATGTATGTAGTGTCTATATCGATTAAGCAATTTATGACGAAACAACAAAGTACATTATTTTATATTTATATATGGTTTAGAAAAAACGTACTTAAATCTGCATCAACTATATACATCATTGGTTACACAGCGGTATACATTATATAGGTTCTACAGCGTGTTTTTCAATAACTAATTTCCTCTTCTTTAAGTTTATGTGAATTTAAAAATATATGACAATGGTAATAAAAAAATCGATTTGGTTAAGTATACTTCAATGACTGCATCATTATACCTATTACATTTACATTTATTATTAATTTTTTTTTTTTTTCAAAAGTCATTTCAGTTAATACTCGACGCGGAATGATTCACCCAAAGAATAATTAATCATAATCAAAACTCGGGATGCAGATTTGACGAAAAATAAAACATTTGGTTCTTAAGAACTATGTACTTGTATACGATCAGACCTCGAAATTAATAAATAATAATAAATAACCCAAACTTTTCTCGCGGCGCCACAGCACTTCCTAGATACTTTATAAGGTATAAATTATAATATTACGTTCTGCCACTGTGGCAGTGTACGTTCAAGAACAAAACTATTAAAAAATATTTATTTTTATTTTTTTTCCGTAAATCGTACGAAACCTAAAAGCATGTTCTCGTATAGGTATTTAGAATAGTTTATACAATAGATAAAATATACTTCCCGCGGTAGTTACGAGTTGTTATAATTAGACAATAATTTTTGTTATATGATTGTACATTTTATATAGTAGTTATTCTAAACGATTGGAAATTCTCGGTTTTAATGTTTTATTGAAGCAACGTATGTATTATAATGGCGGGTTGATTACTCAGTTGCTCACGTCACCGAACAAATCCCACGCGTGTATTTTTTTTCTAAGGCCATTTATTATTTAACATCTTGTACTATTATTTATTTATTTCTCTAATGAAGATAATGGGTCCTACTGAGAAACTCGTAGATCTTATATTTTGTGTGTACGAATAATTATAAATGTACATGTTTACGTAACTACCTGCACGCTATTGTTGTAATTGAAAAAAGCGCGTTTGATTAAATTTATGTTTTATTGTATATTGCATATTAAATTATGTACAACTGCTATTTATAAATATAAAAAAAATTTTTTTGTTCGAATAAACAGGAAATATTTTTATTTTTTTCTTCTGCTTTAAGACTCATATATGTCTTATAAAATAATAGCTATTTATTTATTATCAATAATTAACGATTTTTTTGTCAACAAAAATGTCGTTAAAAAATGCAATTAAATTTTAATAAATTTAAAAAAATATAATATTAATGTTGTCCAACCCTTCCACTTCTCACATTCATTATACAGAATAAAATACAATGTAACGCGGTTATTCGATTTTCATACCTAGCAACAAAAGTATATGCGTATGTAAGTATGTTAAGTAGGTAATCTCGTTTTTTATAACTTCGTAATTTTTATCTCTGAAAATATTAGTGTATTTATACGCGAATATGTCATCATAATAGTAATTGCTAATTACATCGATTCTAATATCAAACTACTGTAACTAATAGTTTAAAGTTTGGACCGGTCTACAATAGAGCAGCACAAAAATACGAAATAAAATTGAAAATTAATAATTTAGTGAATATTTAAGAATTATGTAAATCCGAACATATTGATTAGTTTTAATTGTTTAAATAAAACTTAAGAAGGTACACGTTGTTAGTAACAAATGTAAATGCGTTGTTAAATGTGATTAAAAAATAAAAATAATTTATATATAGGTATTAAAACAAAAATAAAAACGGTACATTTAAAAAGAAAAAAAAAACTAAAACGCGCAACATGCACGCATAATCATTCTGGTGTAGATATAAACAAAATCTATATTATCTAGGTCCGCAATTCCGTATATATATAATATACGAGTAACGTTCTATTAAGAAAACAGGTTAACCGATCATCCGAACAAATCCGCATACAATCAAAAACCTGTTATCTAACTCTAGTTGTGTATACATTATATTATTAATGCCGTTTTAAACAGTTTTTAATGCGAATAATTGTCAAGCGGAAAATAGCTATTTTTTACACGTAGAATTTACCTAACAGGCGTACAGTTCACAACAATACAAATGTATGCACACGAATTTAATTCGATTCATCGTTACAATAACAATAGCTGCATTATATTATTATGCCGTATTTTATTGGTAAATCAACTATAGTTGATGTTGTAAAACACATTTACCAATACCGAGTTTGGGCCGAAAACGTTCTATACGACACTCTCGTCAACCGGTCAATGCTGTGTGTCAGCAAATATTATTCCGTAGTTCGTGATTACTATACTAGATTGTATGAATACAACTGATTTTGTTGCTGTTCGTAATTACAAATACACGTTCGAGTTCAAAAAATGCTGTAAGTACATAAGCTATATAGAACGCGAGATTTCATTCATAATGTAGTCGTGTTCCTTAACTTACGTTTTAGTGGTCCTTAAAGAATGTTTCATTATTAATAGAACGGATTATTCGAAGAAAAAAAACCACTGCATTCAGAAAATAACCATATTTTTCGAAAAATCATCGTTATTGCGCTTCTCGGATAACGAACAGTTATGTTTCTATTGATGGTTCGATGTTGGTTCTGATGCTCGATCTGCGGTCACGAAAACAACCACACATCTCCTCCGCGTACACAACGAATTCCACAAACGTATTAGGTTCGTCGTACCTCTGTATTATACGTCTTGACGTTAGAATCGACAACCGCTCGTTTTAATTTTACGCTCGCTCGTGATTTTCAAAGTTAAACTTAAAAATAAATGTGAATCGGATCAGATTATTTTTTTTTTTTTGCAAATTTTCGAAAACTATAATAATTTTAAATAATAATCAAAGCGTGAAGTGGAAAATGTACGTTTAATAACAAAACAAATAAAGATCACCGATCACATGCGCCTCTTTTTCTCGCAAATCGCAAACCAATTATAATGTGACGATACCGTTTTTAAATACAACGTACGCTAAGAGACATGCCTCATCGTAGAGCATCAGATACGTCTTGTAATTTTAAAAGAACAACGAACTTTAAGGAATTCGCACAATTTCAAACGTCGGACAAAACATGACGTCAGCGACGCGTTCAAGACCGCAGCAAGCAATGCTTGTCTATATGTATTCAACGAGTGCAACTTCTTACGAATATACTATATTATTAGTTATCAATCGATTAAATCAAAAATCAAACACTGTGAACAGAATGTTTTTAGTGGTTAGAACAGTTTTTAGGAGATAGGGAACATTTCCCGTGGGTCGAACCCTCCATTCCCGGATCAACGATCCTTTCCCGTATTTCCACCATCAAGTAAACAGAAGCCTTAATTCTGCTGCCCGCAGACATGCGTGGAACAAAAAACAATATCACAGAACACAAACATTGACAATAAAAATCACCTCTATAATAATCAATCGGTGTTCTCGTTTGTCAACGCGACGTACACGAAACTTAGGTTCACTACTGTATAACGTACACAAACACACATTCACGCATGCAGAAATTATTATAATTACGACACGGATGAGGATAAAACCAGTATATTCAATTAAAAATATGGTCACCGCTAAGGCGATTTAGAATATTATTGCTAACCCGTAATGGTCACCAACGCTATTTATACGTGTTTTTTTTTTCTTATTAATATGTAGTATCTATTACATTCCTCAACGAATGTTGTTTTTCACAACACATTTTATTTGCATTAAACAATATATTATATTGCATTATATTTATAATAAATAAACCTCTTAGTATTTAATTGTCGAGCTGTTATAGTCTAGTATTGAAAGCTCTATATATAAAAATTAAAAAAATAGAAGGCACATTCAAGATACTTTAACTAGGAATATTCTTAAAACCACTGTTAGAATCTCAGATGAAAATATATTTGCAAATCATTGTTCCTCCAATACGCACGGCATTGATAATAGTAAAAATTAAACAAATATAATGTCGAAATGGAATATTTTGATGTTACCAACGCTACAAACGCACATGATATGCATCTTGGACAACAACGCTGCATCGAAACATGTAACACATATATAGTTAAACTATTATACCGCGGTGTGCTGCGATAATTAATAATATTGATTTTTGTTGTACAGTGGTACCTATAAGCATGAATATTATTACGTGTGTTTGTACGTACCCAATTCGTTCGTTATCGATAGAAGGCATACATGTGATTGGCTAAGCAACAAAATATCGTCCCAAGTTCCATGTTCCATACATTTATACTCGATGGGCGGACAGTTAATGTACCATATTTTCAAATTGAAATTTTACTCCAAAATCCGCTTTATTGATAAAATTTAAAAATTTAAACATTTTACTATCCATCGGCCTCTGATGATATTATTTAATTGAAATTATTAGATGTATCAATGCGTGAACCTTTAAGCTATAAATCGTATTTTCTATTGAGACAGATAAGTACTATAAATCTACTGCAAAAATAACATCAAAACAACACAAAAAAATTAGACGATAATCGTATCAATATTTCATGTAAAATATATATTCAAATATATAAATATAGATTAATTTAAAAACGAGCTACGCAGCTGCATACTTTCCACATATTTTATGTTTCGTTTCTTAAGTCTAGCCGAGTAGATCTATTATTGTCAGAGACGTTTTCAGTGAGAGATGAGTGAGGCAGTCACCCATTGATATTTTATCTTCAAATGTTTGTTATTTATTATTTATATAACACTAGAAAAATACATAAATGCAGCTGAAGATTTGCCTCCCATACAAGTTTCCCCATCTACATAAAAAATCTAGTGACAGAACTGATTATTGAACCCAGTTTTTCTTTTTATATGATAATGGAGAAATATAAAAATTATTATGAAACTGTTGTGTTACTTTTAAAATTAACACTAAAGAAGTTGTGGGCAGATCGAAACAATTATCAATAATTTAGAGGTAAATTGAAAGAATTTTCATATTAATAATCACGATTTCGCATTCGTACCTAATATCTTAAACAAAAATAATGATTATAAATCAAAAACTTCTATCAACAGTACGTTGTGCGACAAACTTTCGAGGAGATTACATTCTGATATCTCGTTTCAAGAAAAACTAATTTAACATAATCAACTAAATGTCCTGAAATAATAATTATTGTGAACGTGTAAGCGTACATGGAGCATGACTCATTACTGTTATTTGATAATTAAAATCGAAACCTAGGACCAAGAGGGAAAATTAGATAACAATGTAATGTTCACATTGATTTGCAAGATAGAAAATTCTGCGTATGGGATGGTGAAATAAAATCATTGTCCATAGCAACACATACGGTATATATTACAATGAAATTTCTAAAGTATTAAGATACACCGAGTCTTACGAATACATACGTATACATACGACAAAGTACATAATTTAACTGATAATTGATTTTGAAATACATTTAACATAACAACAAGTACATTAATTTTTTTTCGGTTATGCACAAACAATTAATTTATTGCGCATTTAAATTTACTGAAATTAATATCTTCCGCAAAAAATACTGCGCATGCCATTGTAACCTAGGACATACGAAAAAATACATGAGAAGAAATGTGTCGTCTATACGGTCGTATGGAAAACTCAATCGCACACATGTACAACGTGAATTAATTAATTATACTTCATAATTAATTTAAAAACGGTCGGGGGTATAAATGAAAATCGAATAGAAAAGGACGTAATAAAATATTATACGACATAAGGGGAAAATAACAAAATTCGACCACTATTGATATAGACCGAAGATCAGAATGAAAGCCACTGCGGAAAAATAAACGTAATAAAAATGCAACAATCAACTGGACATTGGATTGAGAAAGATAGTGAAAGGTCTACTATAGTAGAGTCAGTATTATATAAAGGCAGTGAAGACGCGGTAATAGAGATGTTGAAGAACACAGGTTTTGGGGCTTTGCTATAACTTAGTGAATTTGTATTTTAGTTAAACGTCGAAAACCATACGTCGTTATCAGAGGGAAAAAAAAGACTTGAGTCCCAGTAATCAAAAGCCTTACAATTAATTATAATGGATAATAAATACGGATAAAAAATGTGCTATAATTATTACTAGAGATGTTAAAATACGGTATTTTATTTATTTTTTGCATAATACTCTATTATACCGGTATTATACCATTATTATACCGTATAGAACCTTACAGTACCTTAAATTGTAAGAAATTTAACAAAGGTAACCCGATTGTTAATTATGAAATATAAATTATTTTAAAATGAAATAATTGAAAAAAATGGCTAAAAAGTTAGAAAAAATTAAAAAAACACATAAAACAAGAATTATTCACCAAATCAATATTTAGTCATGCTATCGATTTGCAATTATGATATAGGTAACATACGTATGTATGTTATACATAGAAATACATATTTTTTAAATAGAAATAAAGAGAGAATTATAAACTATACTTAATACTTTTATAGTTATATACTCATTGTACCCATATATTTACAATATTTGAATATTATAATAGTACAATAATATTGTATATTTTTAATTTTTATAATAATACTGTACTTTACTGAAGATCCATTCTATAAGTACAACTAAAAAAATTAATAGTTGAGTTACTAAAAATAATTAAAAATAACGCTTTCATTTTTTTTTATACTGTCTATATAAAATAATTTTATACCATGTGTATAATATCTTGTATAATACAGTTTTATACCACTGTATAATACAAACTCACATCACTAATTATTACAGATAAGAGTACAGTAAGTTTTTGGGGCATTATAACATTGCCTGTCGATTATTACGCTAATTCAAATGCTCGGATGACTAGTCTAATTCGTACAAGAATGGGTTGGAGAAATAACAAAACCAAGACGTATTTTACTGTTACTTGATAACTGTTCGCATTAATTCAAAACCAATATGTCGCAGTTTTCGTTATATAAAAGGATTGATGCCTTGTGCGTGTAGACGATCTGGATTTACCGAAAATATAAGTTCACGACATTGCTTGTATTTCAAATCCAATACAAAAACCTAATGTAATTCTCATTTCTCAACTCTCAACCCGTCTCATCCCACTTCGGCGCTCCGCCGTTGAACTCCGATCGAAGGGTCATAATTATGCGTAGAAATAATGAAATTATGGAACACGAGTGGGATAAAGAAGAACGGAGAGGGGATTGGAGTCGGACGGGTAAGGGAAAACCGAGTTTTGAAAAACCAGATCCCACCAACGATATAGGCAAATACCGTTGGGTTTCCCACCGGCCTGACGGAACGAGACCTCGGACAAAAAAACCACCTCCGTCGCCGCCTCAAGAGTTGGTCCGTATTTTGTACGTGACGCGATCGATCGGTACCGAAACGGGTTTCAGTTTACCGGCATATCCGACGCTGAACAGTCGTCGTCGTTGTAGCGCGCGCGAGTTCACGACCGACTACTACAACACGACATTATTATAATATTGCATTGTACTTGCATTGTATACGTAAACATCGTGTTTGGTTGTAGCTCAACAGATTGTACGATAAACCCGATTTAACGAGTGCTTCCTCTCCTCTTCCGATCAATAAAATAACCTGCAGTGATTGCAGTACACACATAAGTGTCGCGTTAACAGTCCGGGAACACTCCGTTTGTGTCCGGTGCATTGCGTACGAGTGTCGTCAAGAGTCTCGTATTATATTATCGGTGTATCGAAATATAAACGAGAGCACGACGAGAGAGCTACGATGAAAAAATCGCTCTGCTGTTGGCTTGTGGTCGCGGTGCTGGTGCTGCGCCCGTCTGGGTCCTCATCGACCGACGGCGGCGGCGCTGCAATCGTAACGGCTAACAGCTCGGAACCGCTCCGGCTGCAACTGCACCAAAACTCTACCACCACAGCCGCTTCGTCCTCCGGAGACGGATTGTCCACTACCTCGAGCCCGAGCCACTCAGATTCCAGAGCCGACGCGCAGGTCGCTGACTCGGGCGAACTCGATTACCGCGAAGACGGCGGTGGAGGTGACCGATCCACGCTCGCGCGCGACAGCAGCCGCGTGGCCGAACTCTACGAGGATCTGGAAGACTCGGTGATATTCGAAGACTCCGAGGGCCACGGCAGCAGTAGCAGCGGTGGCGGTGGTCGGTTGATCGACGAGCAGCTACATCTAACCACCGGCACCGGTGGCCTGGTACCAGCCGCTTCCGGTTCCGTCGAGGAGTACGATGCCGGAACGGACGAAGACGCGTCGGCGGCCAGCACCAGCACTGTCGTGGTACAGCGGTCCGTCAAGTATCCCGAGTATGTGCGCTCGTCCAGCTACCGCAGGGCTGGATGGCCCGGTGGCAACGTGACACGGCCCGAGGAGCTGTTTCGGTTCTGGGACCCTTACGAGTGGACGCCCACCGCCAGGATTTCGGCGCAGTGTGTGGACCACATGGAACAATACCAGGCGGCCCTGCGAAACGGAAAGATGTGGGCGTTTAAAAGTAAGTCTAGTTATCACTCGTCGGTTGTTTGCGATTTAACTGAAATGTCTGTCACGTTTTATAACGAACTTTATGTCGGAACTTACTGAAACGCTCTACAACGAGAGTATATAGTCCAGGAGTTTTCGAGGCATTTCATGAACAGTTCACGCAAAACGATTTAAAAGAAATTTACTGGTATGATCGAAGTCATTTATTCATATGTAAATCGAAAACGATGAAACACACATTAAAAATCCGCACATACGGATCTACTAAGCTATGTCTATACTGATTATCCTTTGCTCTGATCCATGACCAGACATCGAAAAAACCGTTTTTGAATCTTACCAAAAGTTCGTAAAAACTCAAAGGATCTGAAAGGAAAAACCCGATGTAATTTAGTATTTTGAAAAAAATAATTTCGGATTACATGAACCGAGAACTTAACAATTTAATTTAATTTTTACTAACCATTATTTCGCAAAATTCAATCAATTTGAAAATAAAAAATATAAAAATTACTCGTAAAGACAGTATAAGACAGTCAAAATCGAATCTAAAATTGAGGTTTTTTTTATAAATTAAATCGTTTTACTGTTCATTCGATGGAAAAAATTATTTAGAATTTAAAGATACTCATTTAAAATATGCCGGGCTTCCAGTTAATATATATACACTATATTATAAGCATTGTTGTCCGATGTTCGTTTGAGGTAGTTCGTTTAGTGAACAAAATATTTCAGTATAATTTGTAACTATATCAGTGAGAAATAAAATTGAGTTAATTATTATTACTAATTTTTTGTATATGCCACCGAAAAAGATGATAATTATAATTAACTGTATATTATAGTTAATTTGACCTTACGATCCAGACTCAGACATTTCCTATAGATGTTGTCCGGCAATTCAAACGATTTGTTTTCCTTAAACGTAATCTGAAAGCATCCATCAAACTCCGTGAACTGTATGTCTAGGACATCAAAGGTCATGTTTGGTTTTTTTTTTTACCAAAACTCCTTCAACTGTGTCCTGTGCTCAATATCATTCGTCAAATCCTGTTTTTGTATAATTGGTGTTTTTATGATTTTACGATTTAATGGTTCATGGAATAAAACACTAATACTGTTGTATGAACGTGAAAACATTACCAAATAATACAGAGAAATTATTGTTGCTTGATTGCGCTCTGAAAATCAATTAATTAGTTGAGTAAACATATACAGTACTTATCGAATATAATATAGAAGTGAATGGAAAAAAAATGACAAATGGATTTTAAAAAATATATTAAATTTACAGCTAATGGAAAATAGATTAAATTCCGTATAAAGGAAATAATTCGTTTGATAATTTTACTACAACTTATTTATTTCACTCGAAATTCCATCAATGAATGGCTATTGGCTGCTAACTAAATTGTTTTTACATATTGTGTGAATATGAATAAAAACAATAAATTATGATTTAAGATTCACGTTTGGGGTATTTATAAAATTTTTTAAAAACTACTTATAAATAATTCAATTTAATTTAAACAAACAAATTTTAATTCCTCAGAGTAGATAAATTAATTAATCAGTAAAAATGCAGTAAAAATATTCTAGACATATATCTACACATTTAATTTATGTAATTACAAGTCTTACACATAATATTCAGTAAAATTATTCGGTGAATTTAACTAAAGATGTTATACTTGTAAATAATTTAAACGTCCGGTTAGAGTACATTTGTGTATATATATATATATGTATGTATTTATGTATATAAATTTATATTTTAGGCAATCATTTTTATTAACTCATAAGCTTTTTGTCACAATTATCAAACTAGAGCAACAGTATTATAAATCGATTTTAAACAGATATTACATGTACATTACTAATAAAATATTTATGTGTCTTATATACCTAATAGCTATTATATGGGTCGACGTCCATTGTGACCGTTTACACACAATAATATAATAGTTATATCATATTAAAAAAATAATGGATTATACAATCGTCATTCATCACCCATCTATTGTAGACGTGATTTATAACTATAGTATAGTATAGGTAAAGTTTCTAATTTATCGTTTGCACTACAGATCGAACAACCAAAATTGCACTGTTGCTTTCGTTGAGGGACTGAAAAAATTTAAAATTAAAAGCAACCGATATTTAATGAAAGCCACTCACCAATAGTCGAAAAACAATCACATACGTGTGACATGTTTCACAAAGGTACATAGTAATTCAATTTGGTATCCCCTTGGCCAAATCCGTGGTTAAGAAATCGATCGAAAGTGTAGCTAATTAACAAGGACCCCGTTTCAAATGGCGCGTGTCACCACGGTCAGTGCGTGTGTGTTCGATCCAAATCGAACGCGATTCGACATACAAATATGATAGGATTTACATATATATATATATATTCAAATTCATACATCTAAAGATATTTTTTTGCTCTTATTCGAGCCAAAATGAACTGCGAAAAAAAATATGTAACTACTTCGTCTACATTTGTTGTGTAATCCGCCAGTAGTATTAACCAAAATATCGGATAAAAACAAAATTAGGTACACAGTACATGAGCAAACAAGTTATTTTGTACAAATTTTCTAATAATTAATAATAGTATAATATTTGCTTTCATGACCGTGAGAATAGACATTTATCATTTTTTGGTTGAATAAACCAAATTATGTGTATCTAATCGAGTATTGTGGATACAATGAACTCGAATCTATTAAGAGGTTAAGATTCACTAACATTAGTTTCTATAGGTGTAATGATAATATTGTGTGTAACATGTACAAAACAATTACACACACATAAAATTATTCGCTTATGAATAAAGTCATGAAGTTGCCAGGTTGTATTATAGATACACACCTACTGGAGAGTATCGGAAGAGACAAAATCGAGTTGATAATTATGAGAAGAAAATTGAATCTAAAATAAGATGAGACAACTTCGAACGCGAACTAAAGTTTTTGATGAAAATTTCAATTCGAAATTCTTCACCCAAAACATACTCATATATCTTGAACAAGACATTTTATCGAATTCAATATTGATAGTAATCAAAAACTATGTTCAGTAGTTAATATTGCAATAATGCGTTATCGCCATACCGCGGTCGATAAACAAATTTTCATAATCTCGACGAAGACAATTTTTCAGTACCTCAGTATTTTATTTAAAGAAACGAGTACTTTTTTATTGCTATTGATGTGCATCGCCTAGAACTTCAACAAATTATCATCCAATAATTCAAGAACTTGAATCGATACAATATACGTCATGTTTAACTTATCCAGTCGGATATGCGAAGTTTGCGTCGAATAAGTTTTCTACGAGAAGATTTTTTCAGTATTTTTTCAGATCACTATTCATATTCAAATTAATAAAACGTATTAAAACGTATATTACATATACATAAACACACCTCCATATAAGTTTCACATCTCCATTAAACATGTGCCAGTGTACCGACAATACGTATAAACTAATATATACGGCCTGAAAAGTGTACATCTTTGATCCAATATTTATGGTGAAACTTGTGATTTATTCGAATACAAACAACATAGGAGTGCGCACGGGGCGAGCCTCGACTTAACCGGAATTTTTTTGGGAGGATAGTAAAATTCAAACTAACCATAGTAAAATGTCTATATATATTTTATGTATATATATATATTATGTCTATATGTTCGTGGAAATCAATTAATTGTATTTATATCATTTGATTTTAAAAAATTTAAAGTTTTACATTTAACTTCAAAAATACATATCAAAAATTAGCAATATAATACTTGATTTTATGTATAAATATAAATACTACATTGTTTTTAATTTACAACAGAATTTACTATGTTGAAGTGTTAGAAAAAATTTAGGAGCACTGTCTAAGTAATGTGGCACTAATTGTATCCAGACTTGACCGGAAGTTGAAGTCTGCGCACGCCTAAGACAAGCAATACAATTAATTGTGTACTTTGGCGACGATTAATAATGAAATTGATTTACATTTCTGGGACACATATTATAATGAAAAAAAAATCCAACACTATTTGAGTAAATGAGGAAGGCCAACATTTTCTGAAACAAAAAAAATTCCAGAAAAATAGTTTAGTTCTCATCAAATTAAACGCATTATAAATTCTAAAATTTAAGAATATATAACATTCAGAAAGTTATCTAAGAAACATCAGACCTAATGTATCCAAGGCCGAATTAAGCAGGGGTCTAGCCAGGGCGGTAGTCCTGGGGCCCTCTCAAGTACTCGAGTAGCGTAGTGAGCAGCTTTGTAAAGCATGTTTTGTCAAAAGGGTCATATAAAATTTCAGCCCCGGGATCCAATAGGTGCTTAATCCGGTCTTAAATGAATCCACTTAGCAGTATGTCGAAATAATGTTTATACTTTATTTGGATAAATGTTTGCTAAAATGAGCACATTAACTATATTAGGTGAAGTGCAGTGGCTCAACTAGGATCTTGGGGCCCCAGCAAGGAAATGATAAGTTTGTGGTTTATAACTGTAAAATAAAAATAATTTACTATACATTTATTAATAAAAATGAATTAACTATTTAAATATTTATAGTAATTTTTCTTTTCAGTACTGACTACTAACTACTTACATATAATTAACGTGCTACTCAATTATTTCGCGTTAAACATACCCTACAAGTTATCGCCATCCATCCCGGTTGTTGCACCACTGGTGAAGTGGTAATAATTATTATACAATTAAATTCAGTCGATAAGATACAGGAAATGTATAACTGTAGTAGCCACTTCATGAAATTAATCTTTTCATGAAAATTTGACCATTTCATGAAATGGAAACAGATTTTTTACACTTCGCGAAATTCGAAAATATTTCACGAAATGATCACTCCAATTAAGTACTTATTTATGACTTCTACAACTTATTCTACCCATTTAAATTTAACTTAAATTATTATGCATAGTAATATAGTATATTTATATCAGATAATTAATTAATAATATTATAATTATTTTTTATTTATTAGAGCAGGATAATGAATTGTGACAACGGCTATTACATTTTAAGTTACTTTTAAAATAAACACATATTTTATATTTTGGTTTCACTAGCACTTTTACACAAACAACTTTTGAACCCTTAACCTCCAGATACAACTTGGACAGTTTCACGCAAGGTTAATAATTTTTTTAGTCAACTTGTTCAGCTAAAATTTGCAGTGACATGCTGCATATTTTCAGAATTAAATAATATTTTAATAAAACTATGTGTAGTTCCAACTTGGTACATCTCATTATTTCTTCAATAATGACAACAATCATGCGAGCAGGGACCGATTATTACCCTCTATTAACTTTTGGAACAGAAATTGTTATGCAGTCATTTATTTTGAACTCTAGAATTACAATATTGCTAACCTATATTAAAAACAAAAATTTAATTATTTATTTAATTTATTATTTATAATACATTTTTACTTATATTTAAATGCCTGTAACATTTTTGGCAACTTTTTCTTGATCTGCATGCCCATCTTTACGTTCCTCATATATTGTTTTATTTGTTTTACACAAATCACAAACTTCTTCTGTGGATTCGCTATTTATTACATATTTTGCAATATAAAATATCTTGTTCTAGGTTTTTCTCTTCATACTGGCTGTACATGTCTTCAAGGTCCATTTTAAGATTTAGATGTATGAAATATGTTGTAGAAGTCATAAATAAATACTAAATAAATACTTGAAATCACTAATAATGAATTTAATCAAACTTGAAGTGTGCGATAAATGTTGTATTTCAGTACACAAAGTGAACGACCACATAATAAAAAAAAATTACAGGATGTTATATTGGAGTGACCATTTCGTAAAATATTTTCGAATTTCACGAAGTGTAAAAAATCTGTTTCCGTTTCATGAAAAAATTAATTTCACGAAGTGGCTACGACATAACCATCGATGTTTATTCTGCAGGTCATAATACCCCAAAAGCGCCCCATACTTGTACATCATTTAGTATAAACAATGAAATTATGGTGGTTATGTTACGTCGTATTATAATAATAATGCAATATATTTTCGGACCTCACTCGGAACTACCTACTACTACTATGTCCAACTACTGGACGTTCACACGACCTTCAACTTGACTGCATTATTGCGCAATAAAAACAGAAGAATGTATTGGATTCTAATACTGATGATATGAAACTTAAATAATAAATAGCTTAATCAATAGGTATTAAAATGTACCGTTTCAACGTAGTTTTACTTTCGAAAAAAAAGTGGAAATTCAATACTTTTTGATCGTTAAATAACATCAAAATAATTGTATCGATTTATATTATATTACATCATTGTATTTAAAATGTAAAATTTAAATATGAAATATTTGCTTAAACCAAGATTAGTGAACCTTTTCCTGCAATTAATAGTTATACTCTAAATAATATTATATATCCTACTAAATATATATATATGTATACGTTGATACCAATAAAAATAATTAACTATCAAGAGCTAAGACACAATTAAAATAGCTCATTCGAGTAAAACAATTTCAAAATCTCAAGACTAGCAAATTTAAAACTCAATTAAAAACTAAATTTCTTACTAATTTATACACGAGAAACATCCATATCGTATTGATTGATTTATTATTATTTATTATTAGTCGATCTTCTTCTTCTTCCTTGTAATCGACCATTGAAATCATACATTCGAACATATTTAATGTGATTTCCCCTATTCATCACCAAAACATGCCAATCAATATTTGGAACCACTATTCGAACATCTTTCCTGACTTCGTCTTAGTCGTGGTCACCCAAGATTTCTTTCTTGCGGAGTTTTTTTTTGTCTAAACCTGCTCTTGATAATCTCCTAGAATGTCTTCTGCTCATGCCTTAATTCTATTTAACATACATTTGGATAAAACTTTATAATTAATGCTTAATAAAGCGATGCCTCTATAATTATTACATAACTGATTATTGTCTTTTTTACGTATATCATATATTAGCGTTGTTTTTCATTCCTTTGGAATTACTTCATTTTTCCAAATTTCTTTTATAGATAGTCGAGTAAACCGTTTCCTATACCTTTAAATAATTATCCAGAAATACCATCTTCTCCAGATACCTTATGGTTTCGGCTACAACTCGTTTGCGCAAAAATGTACAACTCGATTACGCACATATATTTTGGCTACCTGTGATGAAAATCCTTAGTGTCAGAACTCATTTGCTTATTATCGTTGATTATTATACTCCTCGTGATTATGATAGTAGGTTACTTTTATTATTTTGTTTGAGTAATTAACAATAACACTCGCAGGACATTTTTTCTTAGTGCATCTAAAATTTGAACATCCACTCATTAAAACACGGTATTTACTAAATTTATAATTATCAATATTAAAACATTGTTTTCCTCACCGAGATTCCAAATTATTAGAAATTTATACGTCATATTAAAGTTTACGTCGTCAACACACTAGTCACCACTGTACCGTCCATATCCATAGTCCATACCTACTGAAACTTTACGTGTCATGTGTGTGAATGTGTCGTTGTGTGCAAACGAGTTATTTATTTTCAGGTAAACGACTGATTTCGTCGTGCGCAAACGAATTGTTGATTTTCAGGTAAAAAATTTTGAATGTATGCAAACGAGTTTCTTATTCGTCCCTCAATTTCCTCCTCACATGGTGGCAAGCAGATTGTATTATTAATTTCCATATTAAATGGGAATAAACTATCTGATACATTAGAGTTCAATTATTAGTCTATCGAATTATTCTAAATTATTAATAATAAATGACACTTACGTTTATAGTAATATTTTTTTGAAGCCAAAAACTACATGAATGTGAATTTTAAATCAATTCCCAGGAAAAAAAATTTCTGAGTTACATCTCCCTCCGACTTTTTTAATAATTTTATTTTATTTTATCTTATTTCGGCGATCCCTTTCAGCACTAATGAAAGATGATTACGTGGTTACCCACAAGCCATACCTAAAAAATAAATAATTTAAAACCGATATAGTACCTAGTGATACACAAGAATATTTCATGGTTACAAAACGATCGAAAATGTAAGGATGCGTTTGTGTCTGATGTGAATATCGTAAATAATTTATGTATATTAACGATTGCGTATCCTAAGCTTCGAAAAACCGCTTTACAATATTTTCAACAACTTATTTATGGGAAAAACATTTTTCGAACAACTCTAAATTAAAAAAAAAAAAAAAACAGTCAGAAGGATTCAACTAAGGATAAACATGTGACTTTGAGCAGTATTACCAGATAAGATATTCTCTTTGTTCGTAAAAGAAATGGCAAGACCAAAATTCACGTTAAATTATTTAATAATTTTTAATACATTTTTTCATAATACTACAATATACATATTTGTAATATTAATTTGCGTTAGTAAACATAAAACTTCAACTTAAAATCTAAACACAACAAACATTATTAAGGAATTTTATTTTCCTTTTTATTGTTAATAAATTGTATTAAAAACCTTGTTCTTGTTTATTTAAAAAAAGTTATAACAACCAACGAATCACCGCTCACCATAACTAGTTTTTTAGGTATTTATTCCTAAGTTATATTTATTTAATTTATAACATGACATACATAAATTATAAATTAGATATTAAACATATGTACATCTATATCTGTACGATACCTGAAACAGCAGCACTTAAATAATATATTAATAATAGGTAAGTTAAACTTTAAATACGTGACTGTAGAAATGTATTCGTAAATACTACTAGCGAATACATCATGATTATATTATTTGTTTTTCTCGAGTCCATTGAAATTTAAGTATAAGATTACAAAAACAATTATTAATAGTATGATCCAAGCTACAAGTCATTCAAGTATAACCAACAATAAACAACCATTGCATATTATTATATTATACAAATTATATTATTATTACTGAAATAATGATTGTATCTAGTAATATCTAATAATAATCTAGTATCTAGTATCAATGTTTATATAATACTATTAAATCGACTAAGCAATGTCACGAGCAATTAATTATTGCTTAAATGTTTATACTTTTTAATCAATCGATATCAATCAATCAAATTTAAAAATCACTTGAAATATGAGTTATCATACGATTTAAAACTATTTATCTATTTTTAACACACTTTTTATTTTACTCTATTGTTTATTTACGTAGCTTAAAATTATATTGAAATTGTTTAAATCCTATATTAGTATTTTAAATATATATTTTTTTTTATATATATAGTGTCAGATGCTAGTGGACATTACAGCAGTGGTTATTTCTGGGGTAATACGTTTTGGCTAGGATCAAAAAGTCTGTGCAACGAACTATCAGAATACGAAAAAGAATTACCCTTTAAACTTGGATTCAATATAATAAAAACATACATCGCCTTGCAAGCTCCAATCAATTATACGGTAAATATGAATATACCTTGTTTCATGTTACACAAACATATCTTATATTTACAACAAAAACAAGAACATTAGTAATTTTACTCTCTATATAAATCACACGACTTACTGATTAACTGTACAATTTAATTTTCTGTCCTAAAATTTACTTAAACCCTTTTTTTTAAATTTATATTCATTGTTCTTAAAAAACTGAACAAAATCAAGGTATCATAATATTTTAGGCAACTTTTATACAGCAAAGCTCAAAAAAATTAAAATTTACATTAAGAGTGAGATTTAATAAACCAATTATTACTGTTTAACTACATATTTATGTAATATTTATTCAAATTATTTTTCAATAATTATTTGCATATGCCTCCAGCCTAATTATGGCTATTATTTATAATTTTAGACTTTGAGAGTTATTCATAATTTCAATAAATCAATAAAATCCGAAAAAAATAATATCACATACAACGCAAAAAGTACAAGCATTCCCTGAGCTACTAAAATAAATCATTTTGAAATAACTTATTACCAGAGTTGGAATTTTATAGCACTTAAAATTGCATAAATATGCTCTATAATATTACCTTAAAAATTACTAAATAAGCTCTAAAAATATGCAATGAAAACAACAAAAAAAAAAGAAAATTTATTATTTAATAATTTTATACGAGCACACGAGACGAATGTGGACTATGTAAAGCGAATTCTACACTCGTTCGTTGATAATCGGCTATTAGTAGATTTAGTAGAAATCGACAAAAAATCCAACAAAATCAACAAATAACAAAAATTAGAACCAAATAACTAAAATGAAATTATAGTATTATATTATACTTACCTATCTATTATCGCTGTAATTGTACAGAGTCAGCGTAATCGGTCTATTTACTTAATCTATACATTTATAATTTAATTTAAAATTTTGAATCTTGAAAATTCGATCAACAAAAATCAAAAAACACGTTTACCAAAATACAATTTCATAAAATATGCCCAATTTTGATTAAAACACAGGTAAAATGCAAAAAGTCTCAAAAAATCCAAAAAAATCACTATAAACTAAAAAACGCAAAATATACAAAAAAAGCAAAATAAAATTTTTTATTTGAGTTCTCTGTATCATGAAACACATTTTTAGCTTACTCTGCTATTTTTTAAGCATCTCATAAGAAATATGCAAATGCTATAAAATCCCAACCCTGCTTATTACCAATAATAATAATTTGTACATGTATCTACTATCATTGGCATCTATAACGTTGAGAAATAAGAAGCATATCCCCTCCTTTAAGATTTTTAACTTTTTAATAGTAATTTTTTAGAATTATTTTGAATGATATTGTAGAATATAAAACATTAAAGTTTTAAAATGAGAAAATTAATTACAAAAAAAATCACGTTTTTGATTTTTAAGTTGCCTTTGTCCATCTGCCACAGAGTTTGTTAAGGTTTCTATTTCAAAAGCTAATAAATACTGTTGTTAACTTCTTCGGGGGCGAGATAACGTCAAAAATTAAGCCACCAGACCGGGAATCGAACCCGAGTCTCTCACTTGTCGGGCGATACCACTAAGCTAACCGACCGTATATATATACCGATATATATCTAAGATGTTATCTACCCCCCCCCCAACCCAGTTAACGGGAGTTTACACTATGTATACAATTTACTTTTGTATTTGATGCATATACCCAGGAAAGATATCAGCACTTAGGCTTATGTATGCCTTACTCGTGTACGAAAGCAGATGTGGACGAGATGATCAGCCAGTCGCTGCATCAAGACATTCCAGAAAGAGACGTCAAAGTTGCTAAAGTAAAATCACCACATGAATCTTATGATTTGTTTAACGATAGAATTTTCTGGCTACTCATGTGAGTATAATCAATTTTTAATAAAATCTCGGCTAAGTCGTCAATCATAATACATTCGAACGGTTATATTTTTGTTTTTAGAATAATATCTGCTACAACAACAGTGTTCCTGATTTTGGGTACAGCCTTGGACATGTACCTGGAAAAAAATAAGCATGAAAAAATGAATGGGTACATGTTTGACAATTACAGATACGCCGTCAGTAGCGCAAAGTTGCAACCACTTTCTACACATTCCAAAATTGACATAGAATCAGGTACATTTTAAATTTAACCACGATTTACCTTTATATTTTAACGTGTTTCAATGTTAATTAGAATCTTCAAAGAGCTCAGAGTCATTATCAAAACCCCACAACTACACTTGTAAGTGTATCAAAAGTTCAAATCCAATAATAACGAATTGTTACGATTTTCAATCGCATTTTCAGGTACGGCTGTTAATATGTTGCTAGCATTTTCGGTGCTAAGAAATCTGAAACAGATATGCGATAAGACAATCGGCGAAGACACAATATCCACGGTACACGGGCTCCGATCACTAAGTATGATGTGGATTGTTTTGGGTCACGTGTGCATTGTGTCCTTCAAATACTCCGGTAATTATTGATTGTTACGATTAGCGATAGTACGATATTTCTAATCATATAGGTTTCAGACAATATGGAATTCCGTACGATGGCAGAACGTCATATATTATTTCAACTGATCAACAAAGCGACTTTTTCGGTCGACACTTTCTTCTTCATCAGGTAACATCTATGCAACAATACTATCAATAATGTATACCTACCTATACAACTATTGATTTTGTCAATATTTTATGGTACGAATGAACTGTTTTTTTAATTTTCAAGCGGACTTTTGGTTTCGTTCCTCTATTTCCGGACCACGGCTAAAGTTGACGTCAACAAGTTGACCAAAACCACCGGTTTCTTGTCAAATTTCATCGAATTTTTAGGATTGTTGATTTATCGATTTTGCAGGTTTATAATGCACACCATAACAATATATAATCTAATCCAATTACGTTTTTCCAAAATAATCAAATGTCCGAATATTTACATAGACTCACCGCGCCGTATTTCTTCGCTTTGGGCGTCGTACAGTTGACAATGACATGGTTTCATTATAACTCAGTATTCGACCCTCCGACTAACGACCATATAAATTGCCCGAAATATTGGTGGAGAAATCTATTATACATAAATACGCTGTTTCCCGTTCAAGACATGGTGAGTGAAACACATCATTTTATACATGAAATCTGTGAATATTAACGTGTAATAATCGTTATTAACAGTGCATGCTCTGGAGTTGGTACTTAGCAGACGACACCCAATTCTACATACTTGGAGTCATTCTTCTCATATTGTCCGCTCGGTAAGAAATCAAACACGAAGAGAAACAATCCAACAAACGTTATTCACATAAACTTGTCCTGTTCTAGGTATTTTAAATTAGCAGCTTCCACTTTAGTGTTTTGTACAGTCGTCTCATGGTTCACTACTGGTTACATAGCGTACACCAACAAACACATGCCAAAGTGAGTGCAATGATTTCTAAAGTATTAAATATTAATAAAAATAACGTGTTCGATTCAATTACTTATCGATAGTATCGACGATCCGTTGGCCCTGTTCGATAAGATTTACGACAAACCGTGGACAAGACTTGGTCCGTACTTTGTGGGCATGTCCATCGGCTGGTTACTATTTAAAACCGAGTGCAAAATCAAGATGAACACGGTAATTTGGACCAGAATCGAGAATGGAATATGTTTTTTTCTTCGGTTTGAACTTTGCGTTTTTTTTCAGCTGACAGTCGTTACAGGATGGACTGTATCTTCAGCTATGTTGACCAGTCTGATATTCAGTTTCCATCAAGTAGAACTACATCCAATTGTGGCCGCTGCATATTCCTCGTTGAGCCACACCTTGTGGGCTTTGTGTTTGTCGTGGACAGTGATCGCCTGTGCCACCGGACACGGAGGTAACTCTTGTTGTACCACGAATTATATTTATTGCTTGAATATTAATCTTGTGACAATACGCCAGTTTATTACGTTATACTCAATTATAAGTTCTTTTTTTTATAAATGGCTGTTATTATATAACAAGATTAATAAACTCAACAACTATTTTTTTACACGGATTTAGCAAATGGTCCTCGTTTGTATAGCTGTTGTTGAATAATATATTTTTAAAATCTGTATAATAATTAACCAATTACCCATCGATAAATATAAGCAATGACAATTTCCGACTAAAAACGATATTTTTCCAACATTTTTAACATGATTTTATGTAAATTTCTTAGGCACAATACTTTGTACTATAACTAACGGAAAAAGAAATTAATTTTAAATCCTGCGTAACTCTATCACTTAAGTTATGTTAGTGTCCCTAAAAATGTAGTCCAAGCTGAAACTATACATAAGTACAGTATTTAATTTTCATATTTATAATTTTATTACAAATACACCTATTAATACGTTTTAATCTCAACTAAATTTTGTGTGTACAGGTTACATGAACAAACTGCTATCGTGCAAATTCCTAATACCATTCAGTCGGACGACCTATTGCGCTTACCTCGTCCATCCGATCGTTATCAGATACGTAGTGATGAAACGCGACTCTCCGCTTCACCTGACCGTGGAGACTGTGGTACGTACTCTAAAATGGCCCAAAGGTGGTTTGAACATTTACACCTTACCGGGGCTAATTAATTTAAACTACCTACCTACAGAGAAAAAATTATTCTGACTTCGCTCGATTTCGTCATCGCTGTTTTAACGTTAAAACATTAATTGTTTAGCAATGAAACTACTGAACACTGAGCCACCCACCTAACCCAGAATGTTTTTACGAGGGCACCCCCCCCCCCCCCCCCCCACCCCCGATTTTTTTCTCCCGGGCCCCCCCCCCCCCCCGGGTAAAAGATGCTTACAAGCCACCCTTGTGACTATTATACAAACTATGTGTTATATTAAACAATTTTAACTGTAACACACTTATGCTTACTAAAACACTACTTTTTTTTCTACATTTTGTGATTCTAACATTATTTACTCTTTTGTGCATTATTCTAACTTGCCTATTAGTTATATCCAAGGCTCGGAACTTAAGGCATTTGCATATTTGTTTAGAAAGTGCATATTGTAATTCTGGTTCGATACAAAGTATTCAAGTACAACAATTTTTGTTGCACAATTTTGCATATTTCGTTATTTTTTTTTTTAGGAATTCACATAATGTATGTTTAAGAACTTTTATATGCATATTTCATAGTTTTAACGAAACATTTTTTTTTTACAAATTTAAAGTTCAACAGAAAATACTCGTATTAAATATATGACAATCGAAATTCTACATTTTATATTGTTTGATAAAATAATTAATTCATCAATAGTTATTTTGGTATTGCTCCCAATACATATTATAATCTTGAATGTACTGAGAAATCGTTATAGTGATCGCTGACCGGCCCGAATTTATTTTTATCTAAATTTAATAAGGTATTAATATTGTACCAAAATATAGTGGTCGTTATCAATATTTATACAATTATACTTAAGAATATCAAAGTTTGATGAAGATAGTTTGTATAACAGGAAGACCCAACAATAGACAAGTTTGCAATTTTTATTTTTTTTTTCCCGTATAATTTAAGTAAATTTTGTTTTATTCAATAAATTGTATATTTTTGCATATTTTCCAAATTCTTACTACATATTATACTGCACATTAGGCCCGTATTTAAAAATTTGGCACCCCTGGGCATATTACTATTTTTTTAGCCCCCCAAAAAAAAAAAATAATAATAATAATATAACATATTATTTCGTCCATAATCGAGATTCTTTAATATTAAAATATAATTTATAAATGAAAATCTTTTAATACTTTTTTTAATTAACAAATTAAACAATTTTTTTTTTTTTTATTAAAAGAATAATCACAATCTATACAAACATTTTATACAATAAGTATTTTTTTTGATGGAGAATAGCGTTGATATAACAGAGAGGGAGGGTACTCAGTAGTACCACCCGACAGATCAAGCAAGGAAATCTCTAGGTCAAGATCGTTTCAATCTTCTTTTAGGAGTATCGGGAATTGTTCAAGAAGATAGACGTTTAATTAATGGATTATTATTGTGATTTAGTTTAGAATGGAATGAGAGGAAGTGGGATTTAGTTAGCTGAGAAAGTGTGGGAACGTTTAAGTCATTATGAAGATTGGCGTTTTTTATATACCAAGAGGCAGAAACAATTTGACGGAGACATATAGATTGGAAGGCTTGTATAATTCGCAGGTTTGAGGGTTTCGCGGAGCCCCATATCTGGATGCCATATGCCCATACTGGTCTTAAAATATCTTTGTAGATTAACAATTTATTGCTGGTGTTTAGTTTGGAGCGGAGAAGTGGACGGAGCAAGTGAAGTCTAGAGTTTACAGATTTCTTTTTGTTTTTGAGATGTTGAGCCCAGGTGAGTCGTTTATCAAACGTTAGGCCCAGGTATTTGACTACAGGGGTTGTTGGAATTAAGTTATTATTAAATGAAACTGGAGGGCAGTCTCCAGGTCTTAGTGAAAAGGTAATAAAGGAAGATTTGGAGTCATTTATTTTTATTTTCCATTTTTTTGACCAGATCTGAATCATGTTTAGGTGATTTTGTAACCTAGCAAACACAGTTTGAGGGTTGTCATTTGAGGCCAGGATTATTGTGTCGTCGGCGTAAGTGCCTAATGATGTGTGTAGAGTTTTCGGAGTGTCATGTGCAAATATAGTATAAAGAAAATGCGCTATGTCGGATCCTTGGGGGACGCCAGCCAAAATAGGAAAGCTAGCCGAGTAGCTGTTGTTCACTCTAACTGAGAAGGTTCGATTTTCAAGATAAGACTTTATGATAAGGTAATATGGAGCAGAGAGAAAATTTTTAAGTTTATAGAGTAGGCCATCGTGCCACACTCTGTCAAAGGCTTGGACCACGTCCAGGACAGCAGCACAGTAGTGCTTGGATTCCATACTAGAAGATATTAAGTCGACAGTACGTAGGAGTTGGTGGGTGGTAGAGTATTTAGCCCTGAACCCGAATTGGTGATATGGAATGATGTTAGCATTGTCTGACAGTGGGAGAAGTCTTTTCAGAAGTATTTTTTCAAATATTTTTGAGAATGTAGGAAGGAGGCTTATTGGTCTATAAGAGGTGGGAAGTTGCGGTGACTTGTCGGGCTTAGAGATAAGAATTATATTTGAATGTTTCCAGGTGCTAGGGAAGTAGGATAGGCGAAGTAATGAGTTGAATATGAGGGTGAGAAAGAGGACAGCTTTGTTAGAGAGATTTTTGACTATGAAGTTACTGATCAAGTCGTGGCCTGGGGCTTTTTTAGATAGCAGTTTTTTTATAATGTGCATGACTTCAGCTGGGCTAGTGTGCTTAGCAGGGAGAGCCATAGGAAAGATGGAATTTAATGATTGCTCAATACGTATAAGTTGAGTTTGGTTCGGACAGATGTCATGTGGCTTGAAAACACTAGCAAGGTGGGATGCAAAAACTTTTGCTTTTTCGGTGTCTGTGGTGGCCCATGTGTTGTTGGAATTGCAAATTGGGGGAGATGGCTGCTTGTGATTTAGTAATTTTTTTGTAGCCTTCCACAATGAGGAATCTTTGGTTGAGAGGTTTTGAATGTAAGAATGATAACTTTCATTTGTGTGATTTTGGAAAGCTCTGCTTAGCTTATTTTTTAAGTAATTAAATCTGGCTTTGTCTATGGGATATTTAAATCTTTGCCATTGAGCTCTAGCTCTATGCTTTTCGGCTATTAAACTTTGGATGTGAGAAGGAATTTTCGAGTTTTTTTTGGGATGGAGGTTGTATTCTAAGGAGGCCATGGCAGCATCTTGGATTGTGGTGATTAAAAATTGAACGGCTTTGTCTATTTCTTGAGTATTTTTTAAGGAGATTTTAAGACAGTTTGAAACAGTTCATCTTTGATGAAGTTTGTATCGGTTGTTGGATGAAGGTTTCTAATAGCGACACGGTATGGTTTGTCTTCTTTTGCTTGGTAGGTAAAGTATTCAATTTTACTTTCATTTAGTAAGTGGATTATTTGACGATAGGAGCTGATTGAGGTAAGTGTAAGTTTCAAATGTTTCACAGTAGATTTGAACTCAAATTCATTTTCGCCAACAAATAGCGCAATTGATTTTGCGAACTCGTTGTATTCCAATGGTGAGGATATGAATATTGGTGGTGGAGGAGGAGGTGCATTATTTGTAGGCTCGTGGATCATTTCGTTGCTGTCATCAAATTCCGTGTTATTAAGTGGCTCGAAGCGATTTGGCGAGATAAAGGAGGATTTAGTTTCATTTGAAATTTTTGGCTCTTTAGTTGTAGGCGAATGGCCAGGCGAAGATAGGCGCTTGCTTTGTTTGGTCTGCCACGAGGTGGCACCAACTTCGTCACCTTCATTAGTTTTAAGAATGCATAGAGCTGATTTATCTGGTAGTTTATTATTGGATTTTACTGCGTTCGAAGTTGTCGGACGTAATATATTATTGTTCTGAACGGGTATGCGTAATGAGCTGTTGTTTTTATTTGAGGACTTCGACTTTGATTGCGTCGACATAGTCGACGCTGATGTAGATAACGGCACACGGTCTGTAATTTAATTACGTCGATAAGGCCGCTTAGATAGCGGACGGGCGGACATACGGCGCACTGCCGCCCGAATTAGATATAATTAAATTTGTCACCAGAATTGAGATTTTCGTTGGTCCACTGATCCGGCAAAAGAAGTAAACAGACGCAAGAAGGCGTTTAAGTTTGGGACGATTTTCGGTTTTTAAACGAAGAAAAACGAATGAGTTAAACGTGCGGAATAAGATAAAGTACGCGGAGCGACGAAATAGCGATGCTACTCGGACGACTGGCATGGTGTGACTTAAAATTAAACAAATTATAACATAATAAAACATACTATTTTCTTTTTTTTATTGTTTTATTTTATTTTTTTTCATTAGGTACATCATTTTTAAAATTAATTTTGCAAAAATATTTTGCGCCCCTGAGACTTGATGCTCCCGGACATGTGCCTACCCGTGCCACCTCTAAATACGGACCTGATTACCGTTATTATGAAATAATTGACTATTGACTATAGATTGACTATTGTCGATCGTTATCACATGATCATACAACACAAAATTTAGGGAAACTCGTCAATCATAATGTACCATTGTAAATAATATTATATCGATTACGTATATTTACTTATTTTTATTTACAAACACGCATTATTTTTACGAAGTATTGCCATCACGAAATTTCAAAAATTTGAATTTTAAGTACTAATACATTTTAGAACTTTGGAAAATTACAAATTATTACAAATTCACTTTTCTTAACAAAACATTTTTTTTCTAGCATATTTTAATCTTATTTTGAACTATTCATTTTTTTTTTTAAGTACAAAAGATAGGATAACTACGTTTGAAATTAATTATCCATTTATTTGGGGGGGTTGAACCCCCAAAACCCCTCCCTGCGTCTGCCAATGATGTATATACATGAGTATATTTGAGTACTTTTTAGCGCATAAATTCCGAGCCTTGGTTATGTCTATTATAATATTATTCGATACTGACCGATAATCTCATTAAGTCATGATTTAACAGCTGATACGAAAGGTTTTAACTATTGTGATTTCCAGGCTATTTTGTTTTTGGGACAAATCACGGTGTCTTACATTTTCGCGTTCATTCTATCGATCGCTTTCGAAGCACCGATCGTTTCATTGCTGAAACTCGTATCACCTACCAAACGAAACAACTGATCACTTCGGTTTTTCACATCATTAATTGACATCTACCTATTATTATTATTAAAATATTGTGTATCACTCGTCCGCCGACGTGATATGATTCAAGCACACGTTTTCGTCGTGTACGCAGATCCCCGATTTGCCTATGACGGTTCTTAATAGTATTCACCTATAGCGTGGCAAGAGTGCACTGTATTTATAAATTAATTTATAATAAATGTATATGTTAGTTATTTTTATAATTATTTAACATATAATATTATATTTTAATAATTGTTGTTCTATTTTATGATTTTTGTTTTACATACTTAATTATTTTGCGTACCTAAATGTTGTCACAACTTTTGAAGTATAACTATTACGTAATTACAAATTAAATTATCAATGATACCATTATAATCTTTTTGATTGTTGATATACTGTTTTGTCATAAATTAATTATTATTTAACACAGTATGTTAATAATTATGACCTACTGTTTCCTAAATAGTTAAGTATTGTTATATTTTCATTGTGTTATCTGTAAGTACCTATTAAAGGTTATTAAAAATATATGTAAAATAAAATCAAATATTTTTCATTCAATTTTTATGTTTTAAATGTTATGTTTACAACTGTTTATAACCTTCTATTACATTGTTTTTTAGATAAACGCTTTGAGCAAGATGGGCTATAACATTTCTTGCACATACATTTTTATATTTTTTATATATATAAATAAAACTTACGAAAAACATACAGGGCGAGATACCATGGTGCATGATGTTTGCTGATGATATAGTTTTGGTAGGAGAAAATCTGGAAGAAGTTAATAATAGATTCAATGAGTGGAGGAAAGAGATTGATAATTAATAAAAATAAAACAGAGTATATTAAATATCACTTTGGAGGAATATACCAAGAAGTTGAGGTTATGAGGAGACCATTGACAATAAGCGGTGATGTGATAAGTGAAATCGAAAACTTTAAATATTTATGATCATTAGTACAAAAGGACTGGGAATTCGCATGGATATAAAACATAGGATTGAGTACGGTTGGAAGAAATGGAGAAGCGTCTGGCATTTTATGTAAAAAGAGAATTCCGATGAGACTGAAAGGTAAATTTTACAGGAGTGTAGTGTGATCATCTATGCTATATGGTTCGGAATGTTGGGCGGTTGATAGGAGAATAGAACAGAGTATGAATGTTCCGGAAATAAGATGGATGAGTGGAGTGGCAAGAGAAGATAGAATAAGGAACGAATATGTGAGAGGTAGTATTGGTGTAGCCTCGATAGTGGACAAGATGCGAAAAAATATACTGATGTTTTAGGCATGTGATGAGGCGAGAGAAAACAAAAGCAATAAGTGTTTATGAAAATAAATGTTGAAGGGAAAAAGGATGAGAAAGACCATAAAAAGAGATTGGATAGGATTGAGAATGATATGAAGGCTATTAGTCTATGCGTAGGGGATGTAAAAAATTGAGACGAGTGGAGGTTAAGGACGGGGGTGGCCCCAAATAGTTGGGAGAAAAACGAAGAAGAAAAGGTTATGTATATATGTATATAATATATTGATATTGTGAAAACTGCGAATTTTTTAGTCAATTATTATTCTTCCACAATTTTAAATGCTAATAATTCCCACTAATTATTTTTTTTGGAACGTTTGAACTGTTCAAAATTTACATTAGTAAAAATCATAAATTATAAATGCAAATAAGTGCTTATCTTTTTTTTTTTATTTTACTGTATACATCTTCAAATTTTTTATACATTACTTATTGGTTTTTTCGATAAAGTAATGAATTCTTTACTATCTTTTAAGTTTTTAAATTAATTTTACTATTTTATTGATATACTGTTCATGATCTATAAAAAAAAAAAAATTGCAATGTAAAATTTTAAAATGACCTGTTGGAAACATTACACACATGAAAAATACTGAAATTATACCACAGATAAAAATGTAAAAACTATAACATTGGATATACAAATATACACAAGATATTTATAAATATTAATAATAGTAAATGCTATTTATAATTTCATTTATAATAAATTTATCGCAGACCAATGAATTAATTAAATGAGTTTGTGGCATGGGGTAAGAAATACAATTAATGATCTTAATATATTATGATTTATTTATTAATAGATATTTAAATGTGTGAATATTTATTTTTAAAAAAACACATAAAAAAGTTGAGCAACACTAATATTAGTAATAAAACAATTAAAAAGCATAATAAGACAATAACCTTTATTTATTATTTTAATTAATACTAAAATATTACTTCTGATACAAATTAAATCCTTTCTAATGAAAGTTAAAATTATAAATTTTTTTTACTCTTAGAAATGATTATAAAAACTCATAATTGCACTTCAAAAAATAAAACACATTAAATATTATACTTTATGTATATTATGTATCATATTGACATTTCATTGGCAAAACATTGTATATTCAGTCTTTTTTCCAGTTTATACAATTATATAATTCAATATTGTACATCTAATCACCTAATTACAAATTAATCAATAACAATAATATACTTTACAATACATTAAATGTTATTGAAAAATAAAATTATAATTTATAAATGCATAGATAATTTGAATGAAATTAATAACTTTTAACTTAGATAAACAGATTTTTTTTATGAATAGTAGGTGTTAAACTTAAACATAAATACATTAAAATACATTACTTTTTGGTATAAGTAATAACTCGTTATTAAATTGCCATATCTTCTACAGTAATACCAGATTTGGATGAACTTGTATTAGATTTAATAAAACCATCATTTTTAATCAACAACAAAATATCTTCTCCTAATATTTCTTTCGATGTATCAGACTCCAAGAGAGTTTTGATAATAAGTTTTTTCAAATCACGAATCACAGTCGAATCTGCTGGACAATTTTCCAATACAAGATCCAATAATGCTGAAATCAATAATATCAATAAAAATGAGGTACTATAAATATTTAAAGTAACTTACCTGGACACTTTTTAATTTCTTCTTGACCCCATGGTTGTTCGGCTAGAGCCAGCAACATTTCAAATCCAGCCTGTTGCAAATCTAAGAATGGTAAAGCACATGAAGCATGAACAATACTTTTTATTGGATTATTTTTCATTTGTTTGTACCACTTTTGGGTACGTGTTATCATATCATTTCTTGAAGAAAGTTCGCCATCCTAACAAAACACAAATAAATAAATAAATAATAAAACCAACAATAAAAATATATAAAAAATAAATAATTACTTCTAATTGAATTATCTTTGTGATTGCTTGAATAGCCCCCGGTTTTATTTCAGTTTTGGTACCAGAAGCAATACGACTTAACTCAATAATTAATACACTCCAAATGTCTAATTCTTCATCACCTTATTATATTAAATTAAAAAAATATAAATATATTAGAAACCATCTTAAAAGATTTAAATTTTAAGTTTAAAAATACAATTCAATAATAATAACAATAAAATAAATAATTATAAATTATATTTTACCTTAATTACATTTTATTTATTTACCTTCATAACCACAAGTCATACTAGCTGTAGGAATATCCAATGCCATTTTACAATCCCACGAAGATGCTAAATAAGTTATTGAGTTTAAAGAAACTCCTATTAATGAACTATCTTCTTCTTTTAAAACCTCATAAAGTACAACAAACACTTTTGGATAATTTGTAAGAATGAGATGTGGATTGATTTGAGTGATTTTAATGAAAAATTCCAATACAACTATAAATATTAAAAATGAAATATTAATACAATTTTAATAATAAAAAATAATTAGATTTTGATACACACTAGGATTAAGTACTGCAGCTGAAGGATCATTTAATTCATTTGGACTAGAGCTTAGTAAACGATATATACCACTTATAATTCCAATAGAATTCAAATAATCAAAACCATGCTCTATGGTGCTCAAAGGAATTAGCATTTGTAATGTTACCATTTGCATCATTACATCAGGATATGTGATATCTTTAACCAAATTTGAAAAGAGACCTTTGGAGCTAATCAATGCTAAAGCATCAACTGACCTAGCCCAATGAATTAATAACTGTGGAAAAATTAATATTCCATAATAATCACAATTAACAATATATTTCTTTAAAAATATTCAGCTTATTCAAAGTTATTTTTTATTTACATATTAAATAACTCACATCATGGACTCGGGTTCGTATTTTTGAATCCATTGCTAATAAACTTTGTAACTTTGTTACTATTAGAGGAGTTGAAAGAGTTTCAACGCTTGGAAAATGTTTAAGACATTTAACTGCATTGTATGAAACAGTTATATTAGTACTTGTTAGACAATCAACTATAGTACAAGGCAAATCACCTTGTAAATCCACATCATTATTTATAATTAATATTTTTTCCAACTAAATAAATAAACACAAAATAATATTTTTATTAATATTAGTTAATAATAATTAATGATCAAATTTACTTCTGATAAAATTGTGGCTTTTACTGTTTCATTAGGATGTTTTAATGAACGTTCAATACTGACTGAAAATTTGTTAAATGCATGTTTTGATGCTAAAATTGGTAAAAGTTTCTGGAGCAATAAACAAGTGATATCAATCTGTTTTCTGTAATAAAATATTATTGCATAAAAAAGTATGAAAATTAAAACCTAAAAAAAATTTTAACTTACTGATCAGTTGTATTTAAACATTCAAATATCAAATCTAAATCTATGAGGTTAGCTGTTTTTAACAATTGTGAACGATTCAGTTTACTTAAATAAATGTTGCAGTCGATTAAAATGTCCACCACATTTGTATTGTCAATTGAAAGTTTATGCATTGCTAATGCAATTAAATCACTATCAACTGAAAAATAATAAACAATAGTTATTGTATGAAATACTATAAATAATTCATAATATGCTTAAAAATGTATTCTTCATTATAGCATAGAATTAATTTAAATACACTCATCTAATTATTAAAACTAGTAAACAAAAATTATAGCCAAAAGCTAGGATTAGCAATTAATTCTTAAGTGATCTGAATGATTTGAAAAATAATACTTGACATTCAGAAAAAATTATTAATAAAATTTGGTAAATTTATTTTTTCATTAAAAACTAGATTTAAGTATACAATTTCAGAAAATTATATTATCTTGTAAGTAAAATATCTACAAACTCGATTATAATTGCTGTCTATCTTCTTGCATTTATTTCATTATCCTTAAAATAGATTAAATATAAATTATTAATCTAGAGTGACAATGCAGTGTATTATTCTGATGTTATACAAACACAAAGGTAAAAAAAATTATTTCTACCTGGAATGTAAGAGTCTGAAAGTTAAAATACATTTAGTGGTCTAATTTTTCTCTTTTGTTACACTTTTTGCTAATCTTTAGTTTACAGTACTCTACTAGTTTAATTTTGATACTATACTTTACAATTATAACTATTGAAAGGTCATCATGAAATCTTGTAATTTTTCAAACTTTATCAAAAATAATTCATATTGAAAATTCAAAACAACTACTTTTTTGTTATACGTATTACCAATGCAAAGTTTAATTTGCCTAACTTTTAATAATATTCAAAATGTATTAAGTTTAACTCATCTAATGGTCAAATTATATTTGTTACATTGGTTTAATTATATAGCTTGCATGTAGTTTTTGGTTTTTTTTTTTTACATAAAGCAAATAGTATCTTTCAATATATCATTATATATATCAACAACCTTACTCAATTATATTAATAAAAAAATTAAAAAGACCAACAATGTTCTAAAAAATATGACAATCATTAAGTATTATTATAAATACTTCATAAACAACTGTAATCTGTAACACATTATTTCAGAATAACAGCACAATATTCAATCAATTATATTAACATAAAGTGAATGCAGAATGATATCAAGGTAAAAACAAATAGATATCATTAAATTAAAGAAATCAATTATATACCTAAGTATAATTGGGTGTTATAGACATACATAAATGTAGGTCCTTACAATTACCAATACATAGAGGGACCACATAAATCACAAATAGTAGAAATTGAGTGAACGATATAGAAAGAAATAATTAAGACCCTAGGGTAATACAAACACATACTATATATGAACTGTAATGCTACATTTCAAAGTATGAATGCAATTAATAAAAGCACAAAATATGGGAGATGAGTGAATATTAGTAATATTATCGAGGTCAACCATTAAAATAACAAATTTAACAATTCTTTTTACAGTAATTGAAAATAACTTATTCCATAGAGATGGGAGACTGATTCCACGAAACCTGGGTAATTAGCACCTCAGGGTAGTAACAATAATTGGGAATAGCCTTGTTCCATAGTTTTTCACGGCCAATTCCCATGAGACCTGAGTATATAAGGGGGTTGGGAATAGACCAATATTCAGATGTGTTTAAGACATGTTTTAGCGAGCACCTCTATGCCAGATCATTTGTTAAAGTAATTAAATTATTTGTACTTAGAGAATTTTCAAATAAACAGTATAACTTAATTTGAGTATTTTTTTTTGAAATATTCCTAAATCATCACCATCTTTACGATTCAACGGCCGCACGCAACAAGGGACAAAAGAGGAAGAGTGTACCCATTTTTTTTATTTTTGCTTTAATTAGTTTAAAACATAAGCAACACTTCTGAATGGAACAAAAACAATTAGAGGAACAATCTCCAAAATTAACAATATAATAATATATAATTAGCTCCCAGCTAATGTCTACGTGTATATTAACCCAAAAAATACTAAAACCTTCGTAAATAAAATAACCCAAAGGGCAGAATCATGATTAAAAATATGCTAGTGAAATGTCGAAAACCTAATGAAAATAGTGAACATTTCAATTCGCAAGTTAGTAATTTAGATTCGTATGTTACTCAAATATTATAAAGGACAAAGTATTTTGAAAAGTACATAAACAATATTCAAAATTCATCAACACCCAGAGTTTAGAGGCCGATAATACTACGGAACAGAATACTATTGGTAACAATAATTAAAATGACTTCAAAATTCGGAAAATAAACAAATGAATATGAGGATTTTTACCCTCGACCGTTGATGGCTGATCTGCCGACATGTTTCGATCGATTTCGCACGGGAATCGAAGAATGGAAAATAATAATATAGTATAGAATTAAACGCACGACAGAAGACGATGAATTAAAAAATTAAGTCGACGAGACACGGAGTCGCATTAATTTGTTTGTCTTGATGAAGATTATTGCAGATCATTTTGAAAACGGTAGTCGTTCGTACCAACGTGATAATGTTGTTATTGTGCGGTGAGACCAGATGAACAGAGTTGCCAACAACAGACAATCATCATCTATCATTATTAATTCCAAAAAAAAAAAAAATATTTTATTTTTGTTGCACAGATAGCGCTATACTTTAAACAGTGAGCTCAATTATTGTATTTCATGATCACGAGAGCGCTCTACACCTTTGGGTACATCGGTTCGACCGCCGAAGCGTATGGATTTATCACCAACGGCTCATATGAAACATAAACCCGGGTTTAGGTACTATACCATCAAGCTCCAAGGATAGGGTAACCAAACGTTTCGTATTTTTCGGAATTGTCCAGACCTTTGCGTCTCGTTGTCCCGATAAAAGTAACACAGCACGCACTTATATTTTTATTTGAACTAGTAGAAAGGCAGACCGAGGAAAGCATATATAGAAGAAATTATAAAACAAGCTATCTGTAGTCGATATATAGACATGAAAAGACTGGCTTTTAATAGGGAAGAATGGCGAATCAGGTTTGCAACGACAAAGCAAGGTCTTTAGTAGAGAAGAAAAAGAATAAAAAGAAGTAGAAAAAAAATAGAAGACTGTAATTAAAAAGGTGCGTTTTCTTTTAAAAATTAAATATGGTCAGTCTATCCCGGGAAATGGCCTACACACATCATGAACCGTTTTATGGGATAGCATAACGATGGACATAACGTATCGATGTAAAACAAAACTAGATAATATGTTCTTACCTGAAAAAAACTGAAGCCCCTAGCTCAAATAAAACAAAAACCGTCCACGCGGATACTACAGATATGCTTTTCGAACGGTGAAGACGGAAAATTCACAACGTGACTGAGGAAACCCAGTTCAAACCGTCAAACATATACGTTGTCCAAGAAAATCCCTTTTGAGAAATATTCAAGGACCGTGGGGACGAGTCATATTAACGATTCCAAGTAGGCCAATCATATGGTTAATCAGCCCCGGTTTGACACTATTGTATACCCCATGTCCCTACTACTTGCAGGACCGTTGTCCAATATTTAAATGGTTAAGAAACCTTCTCTTCGGGAGAGAAAGTATTGAATCTTATACAGCGTTTAGCTTTTAAAAACAATAATAATTACAACATAAAAATCAAATCCAAACTTTTATATAACTATTATAAATTTTTATACGATAAAAGTTTTAACAAATGTTTAAAAAAATGTATTTTAATCCAAAATATATATCATATAAATTGTCAATAACCATAAAAATTTTTTTTTCTACCAATTTGCATAGTATAGATGGTAGCCACACATTTTTGTAGGCCCTAGGTACAGTGCCTATAGTGCCTAAGCGCTAATACGGCCCTGGTTAGAGTCGTTACATTTCGAACTCTAATACCCAATGGTATTTTTGGGAGAGGACATCTAAACTCGCTTGTATAAAATTATATTATAATACATGTAACTATTAAATTAAATACGTCAAATAATGATTGGTATCACGTCAAAAACAACTTTTAAAAATGATAAGGTTGATTAGAAAATATTATTACTTCTATTATTTTATCGTATTAATTTTATTATTTAGATCATAAATGATTGTAAATATTGTACTAATACAAATTATCAATAAATATTAATAACGAATGAAATTTTAAAATATTTTCTTACCACTAATCACTTATATTTATTTACTTAGCGAAGACTTTCTCAAAAACTAAACATAATTCAACTTGAATTAAAAATTTAAAAAATAAAATTTTTTGTACAATATCGTTGAATCATTGATAACATATTTTATAGTATAAATAGTAAATGTCGAAACTACATTTATTTAAGCAACTATTAAATGATTGAACTTAGGAAACTAAAAATTTCAAATTTATACCACGCTGAAACTATGGAATTATTCATTACCTCGAGGTTTCGCATTTATTCATCCAAAGTACTGTTAGGCACAGTGGCGTACATACGAGGAGAAGGGAGGAAAGTCCGGGTTTAAACCCCCCCAGGGCCAAAAAGAAAAAAAATTGTCTTATTATTGATGACATGTAATATAGATTCGGAGTTTCATTATTACGCTTTGAACTTAAAATATTCAACTATACAAATATTATGATAATTAATTAATTATATTGATAGGTGTTTGAAAAGTTTTGTTAACTATGCTGTTTTTATATTCCAATAGCTATTAATTTACTGTAATGTAAAAGTAAACTGTAAATTGGTAAAAGAGTTGTATAAAATAATATCTATTTATAGCAGTTATTTGTCTTATTTATTTGTGCAACGAAAAAAAAAAGATAACGATTATTTTTTGTTAAACCCACCCCAGAGCAAGATTGAATATACGCCACTGGTTAGGCACAAACTCCAACATACGGGTCAATGGAGGCAATTACCACACCGTGCTGCATAGTTAATTGCTTGCAGACGGCGCTGAATTATTACATCAATACTTGAAGAATAAACATAACTATTGATAACATTTACAGTATAATATAAATAAAATTAAATTGTATTGATTTATCTAAGGATGATCAAGATTTTGATTATTTTTAAAAATATATTTGATAGTGTTTATATTACTTATTATTGTTTATATTTATACCTATTTTTCGAGTATGTGATGAAAACCATTGCACATTGAAAATGTAAAAAATGTACGTGAATACTTCGTTACTCATTTGTTAGAAATTATCGTTAATGTATATTCTATTTTCAATGTTCTTCGATCTGAGGATTGAACTAAAAAATAAAACACCATAACAGTCTTTAGATTTTCTTAAACTGTAGAACAGTCATACATATATGGAGTGATAAGAACCAACATAAAAACTTGTAAATATTAAATCCATAAAAAATATAATTAAAAAAAAAAAAATAATAATTTATAATATATACTTAGTTATATGGTTATAGTTTTTTTTTAATTGGCGTTAATATTAAAAATTACTTTAATTACCAACTGTATATTTTGAACCAATTTATTAATATTATAATTGTATTTGTTAGTATTTTCCATTAGTTTAAAAAAATTCTTTGCAAAACTTTTCTGTGACATTTAACATATACCTATTTATACTTTTTAGTTTAAGTAGATTAATTATTATATTAGGTACCTATATTTTATAATATATACTTACATAATATATATTTATAAGTAGTATTTTATTTTTTAATTTATACATGGAAACCAGGATTTTTTTTTTTTGGTCTCACTTAAACCTTATTTCTTTGAGGGGTAGGGGGGACAAACATTATTTGCTCCAGGGTGGCATCGGCCCTTAATTCGGCACTGCATCTATATTGTAAATTGATTGTGATGTATAACATATATAGCAGTGGTAGATAATGTATTTGTAACACTATTTTTCATCAATCTAAGATTTATCTGGGGACATTAAAATTACCTTCTGAAAATAATATTAAGCAAAAAATTTTAGGAAAAGTGTAAGAATAATTGAATCGGTCATTTCGAAAAGACCATTTCTCCATACATTTTCAAAACTAGTTTTATGTGATAGATATGTTTAACTAATAATAATGCATATTTCCTGTGAGACCGCCATATCATAGTTGATTTTTTATAAGGGAATTAAATAACTCATCCCATTTTCAATTTTTATCTAAATTTAATTTTGATCTCTAAAAATAGTTTTTTTACGTTTCCTGACAATTTTCATTTTATGGAGATATGGCCTTTACGAAATGACCATTTCAATTTCAGAGAAAAGAGGAAGAAAGAAAAATAATGAGTGATAAAGAAGCTATAAAATATTTTTTATGTACGAAAAATTTGTTTAAAAATAAATTCAAGCTATATAAATGTTAAACGAGTTATTTTTAGAAATATTTATTACCTGTCCACAGAACTCAAAAAATAACGATTTAATAGACAATAAAAAATTAATTTCCTAGCGATAATTCGTTGATAGTATTTATTTTAATTTTTATTTAAGATAAGTATACCGTCCAATTCAGAATAATAAATTAGTTAAGTAGGTAGTAAACAAATTTAATCAGTAATTAGTTATTAATTTTTTAATACAGTTGATAGAATTATTTTTTTAAAATCTATATAGTTGAACTTAATAACTTGTTTTCTTAAAAAAAAATTAAAGCACTCAGAAAATCAATGACTTATTTTCGTAATTGACGTTATATTAATGGTTAAATTTTAAAAAGAATTTTTTTCAAAATTATTTTGGTTTTGACTCGTGGACACTTTAAATAGTTCGGTTAAAAAATATTAAATGAAAGTGTGAATGTGTGTGAATTTGTTCTTTAACACATAACATAAAATATATTTTTGATTGTTTGAAACTAGTAATAATATGCGCAAAGAAGAGAAGAATTTGAGGTTTGATGTTATGGAACAATGTTTAAAATAAATTAAACAGATATGATATCCAACGAAGAAGTATTAGACAAAATGTCGGAGGGAAGAATTATATGAAGTAGTAATAGGAAAAAAAGAAATTAATGGATTGGACACGTAATGAGACATGTTAGGTTGGTGGGATTAATTATAGAAGACTGCGTAAAGGTAAAAAATCTAGGGGAAGACCACGAATGGAGTGTATGCATCAAATAAAGGACAAAGGTGTAATTTTTACGAAGAAACAGAGAAAAATGAGTAACAGAGAATAGTAGAGAATTGTGCTTACAAACCAGTCTTAAGATTGAATAGTGAAATAAGAATAAATATTAATATCAACAATCGGTGGTTGACGATTCTACGAAATTTTGTAGACGGCCGTTTCACAAACCTTTATCTTAGAAATATATTAATAATAAAATAATATGGAAAACTCAAGTTTGGTATAGTTTATTCTGAAATTTAGTTTTAGATTAAAACTATTATATTTTAATATTTTTATATCATATATAAACTTGTTAACATACCCTTGAAAATAACCGAGAAGTGTTTAATAAATAATCACTCTAATAGATTATAGTAGGCATAATATAATAAAAATAGACGATTAATTTTCCATGTCTGATTTCCAACAGTTGTTTAGCTGTGCAATCCTCGGACGAATAATTTTAGGGCGCCGTGGTTCATGATACCGCTTAATAATTTTATTTTTTAATGTTAAAATGTTAGCTAAATATATAATAGATTAGGGTACAATTAATCCCATATTTGAAAAAGTTATACATACATTAGTAAAGGACGTAGAATTTACATATATATACATATATATTTACGACGGATTTATAGTTTATCTTTAGATATAGCGTGGTTGGTTATTGATATGATCAGGGTTTGTAAGTTCATGCCCTAAAAATACCTAAATAAGTATGCATTTATGCATTTAAATTGACAAAATATGCCTTAAAAAGTTAAAAAATATGCATTTATATGCACTAAATATCTAAAATTATGCACTTAAAAAATGCTTACTTAAAAAAATCATAAATAATTTTTGAAATAATATGAATTATCCATTCATTTTTTTATAGCTGTATTTTATTTTTTTAAGTCACAATTAAAAAATAAATACATTTTAAATACTATTTAATACTATTCTTAAGCTTTCATGAACTACATATAATTTACATCTTTGTCAGTAATTCGTTTTAAATCTGAAACTTGAAACAAATTTATTCATTAAATGTACGAGTATCAAAAAGATAAATATGAAAAGATAATACAATTTCTATTTTTAATTTTATATATATTTTTCTTTTAGATTTTTGATAGATTCTAATATAATGTTATATAATATGCCCTATTAAATAGAAATATGCCAAATATACAAAAACATGCCAAATATGCAAAAATTATAAGAATATAAAATATAAACATAAAATATATAAAAACAATAAGATTTCACATATTTAACCGTGATAGCTTGAAATGGATTTCTGTGTCATCTAGCATTGAATACAACTTTACAAGATTGATATGCAAATGCATGAACTCCCGAGCCCTGGATATGATTGTTGAAGTTTATAATACATGCAATTTAATAGTTGATCAAAACAAATTGCTGACAAAAATATAACAGTACGGTCACAATATTAATTATAATTTAGGTCATTATTTTAATGTACAAAGTATATTATTGAGACCTACATTTCACCTTATCCGTTATACCATTGAACGAAAAGTATTGTTTGTATTAGGTATACTTACAAGTTTATAGTTCCTAATAATAAATGCCGTGCTTAGAAAAATGTCTGTCAGAAAAATTTTTAATTCTCAATGTTAACGTTAAAGCAAAATACTAACCAAAAACCCGCCTGTTGTGCTCATAAAAATGAAATTATGTTATTATCACTTTTTTATAATCATATTTTTATCCCGCAAATGTCCTATCGTGTGATAATTTAGACTAACAGTATAGATCTAGGCACAAATGCATACATTTAAAAACCGAAGCAATTATAAAATGCAGTTTTGCTCAAAAATGCACACATATTTAGAAAAACCTACAAAAAAATAAAGTTAAGTAAATATTCAGTATGGTCATCCATCCAAGGTATCGTTTTTATATTTAATCTTACCTATTGAGAGAAAATGTCTTTTACATATTATATCCTCTGCATAAAAAAATCCTACTTGCTTTGATCGTTTGCCCTAACACCGACTTCAAAGAAAATACATATAACGTCTGCACATTCAGCTATCACGTATACTGCAGACTACATATTTTTACTTTGTAAAACATCAAAACACTGCATTGAAGTGGTCAACAACAATGTTGATGTTTTCTCTATTGCGTGCGCCTGGGTGGTACCAGAACAGGATTATTAATCTAAGAGCGTGTAAAATACTTGGAAGTTAGATCATATAAAATACAGTGGCGGCATAGATGAGAACTTCTGATACCTTGGACTCTCCTAACCATTTAAAGGTAGTTGGTCACAAAAGTATACAATGGGTTTGGTTCTACATTCAAGACTACACATTCAAAGATTGCATAGGATTCTCAATAATTTGACGTTTCTCGAAATACTATAACAATAAATAAAAACCGGTAAATCGAAAACTCGACGGTTGGAATTTTTTAATGTTTTCCTTAAAATTCGAATTTTGAAAAATCGATTGTATCAGATTATCAGTACAAGTTGATTAGTCTAATGAGTAAACGAAAAAATAAAAATTGTATTTATGTCACCTTATTACTCAAAATGGTAAAATAACTGTAGCCACCATTGAGATATTTATAATATAAATAATTGTACAGAATAAATATATTAAAATAATTAAAATCTTGCATTATAATATTATAATATGGTGAAATTCTGGTATATCTTATAAGTTAAAATTCACACCTTAGACCTGTACCTCAAAATAATGTTTATAAATGTGCATGGCAGTCAAAATTTGTTTTGCCTTTCGTGTTCAAGTGTGTCTATTATGGTTAAACGATTATTTTCTTAAGAATAATTTGCGAAGTAAACAAGTTATTGTTTATGGATTTATACAGATAAATTAAGTTTTCTTAATATAGACAAGTGTTCACATTAATTGTGTGTCAGTATGGACACGCTGAATTCCGAAAAAACAATTCTCAACAGATTTTGCTGCACAAACAAAACAAAACTGGTTTCTGAAGTAATTACAATAAGGGTGATTTTAGGAACTGGAGCAGTATGGTCTTATGAGGTAACCTTTTTACGAGAGCCATAAAAAATTAGACACCTCAGAAATGTTACTGCCCCGCAGGGTAGAACGGACGTAACGTTCTGCGACAAACATATTAGTGATCACGACAACATATTGCCGTTTACATTTTAATATTGTTATTGACATTGTCGACGTTTGTACTAACGCGTCTTATAATAAAGATTTTCGAACGCGCATAACAAGCGCATCGAAATCGCGTGATTAACGTCCACGGTTGTACTGCGGTCTGGGTGACGTCCGACCGACGGACATTTGACGGATAAACGTCAAGTGCGGAACGAATACGTTAGGTATTAGGGGTGAGGGTTTGCGAAAAAAAAAGAAATATATAATAATAATAATAATAAAATACCGAGAAAAAAACACGATCATAATGGACAGGCATGTAATAATAATAACAATATAAAAAAAGAATAAAAAGATACCAAGCACGTTCCCTTGTTGAGATCCTAATCTCCTTCGCTGCGGACCAACTACTACACATACACACACATACACACAGCTTATGTATACCTAACCCACACTGCTACAAACACGCGCGCGCGGGCACACACATCTTTATTTAACATCTTTACACCTGGACAGAGCACGGGACCGCTGTGTAATCCGCGTCGTCTTATCGGTTGCGGTTTTTAAACCAATACCTACTGTTCGACATTGAAAAAAAAAAAGAAAAAACATAAAAATACAAATATGATCGTAATCTGAAATAATTTTTTCTTTTCACCCTCTCGATACCTATTCTCGTTTTCGTCCGAGAGTACACAGTACACACGAAGGCTTTTTATTTATGTTTTCATTTCGATAATCGCAAAAGCATTGAACACCGCTCATCAAAAAAATCATATTGAAATACCAATACTCCTCCACGTGTTTTTGCAACAAACGGCTGTTGTTTTTGTTTTCAGTCGAACAACAATTGATCGTTTCGAACAACCCTACCCCCGGTTTTTTCTTAAATACTTTTAATTAATAATAATTCATTTAATCGTTTGAGTTCGCGATGTAAAGAGTCTTGAAATTTTTTTTATTATGGACGTGATTCACTTTTCTTTATGCTTTATATTATAATTTACAGAGGCGGATCCAGATAGGGGCGAATGGAACGATCACCCCCTCCCCCTCGTTCACTGTAGCAGACTATTTTTTAACGTAATTACTTCAAGGGTAAATAGGGAAATCTTAAACTATTTTTTTTATACCAAATTTATGCTGGTACTATATTATCACTTATATTTATTATTTGGTGATATACCGATATCACAGTTATATACTACTATCATGATGTTAAATATTCGTAACCAAGTTTTGTGTTTGTCGGTGTTTCTGAAACGTGATAACTGATAACGACCAACGTAAAAATCGTTCGGTACCTCCATAATCAACAAATTTGTAATTATAAACTTTATTGTTATGACACATATTGATATAACTAAAAAAAATAATTATTATTATAATTATTACTATATAATTTTTTTTTTAAGACTTTTTTATTTAAATAAATAACCTATATCAAAATTAATATTTTTAATTTTATCTATATAAATATCTATATCATGTGTGTCAGTTAAAAATCGCCTCCCCCCCCCCCGTTATCTTTGTCTGGATCTGCCCCTGATAACTTGGTATTCAATGAAAAATATTTTAAACATTTTTAGCACACATTTTTCAAAAAAAATTAATTTACGTTGCCCTTGGTAGATCTCGTAAATAGTTCATATTTTGAACGCTATATGCACGACATCCGTTAGCGGAAAACTTATTTTCCGTAAAAATATATTATACTATAGTTACGTGATCAAGACTATATATACAAAAATCGTTCATTCGGTGCATCCTCAGCTGGTACCTCAATTGGAACTCAGAAAAACCCCGTAAATTCGTCTCCATAAATTATTCGATTCAAAAATAAATCTCCATGATTATAGTAAAATGTGTTTCCGTGTACAATGTAGTTAGTTTCTCCTCTTGTAATAACCGACGGAAGTCGTTTTGAATCACAACCGCAGTAGCTTAAAAATAAAATGTATTACCAAGAAAAGTGTTGTTGTATTTGAACAATATAATCGAATATAAAAATATGAGCTACTATTAAGTATATTACTTGTATTTTTTTGACATGATAGTTACATTTTCTAAGCGTGTATTGAAATATAAAACCAATTATAAAAATATATAAAATAAAAATTATTTAAAAATAAAATCTGTCGATTTGAAAAAAACCGTCGTAGTCTTTAGTGCGTCTTTGATTATCACTGAACGTACAATGAATGCACAATTGAGCCGAGCCAATCTGAGTAGGTATTTATTTTAATTTTTGCTAATTACACAATATTTACTGTTAAATCCACAATATTTACATTTATGTATGAATCTGTCGAATCGTTTCTTGGATAATTTAGATATTTCAGTTTTTAAGAAGATGCTTAAAATTTGAATTTTACATTTAAATCCATATTATACCTCATTTTTCCTTATCGAAAATGTGTTTAGGTATTACATTTCACGTCGAAAGTAAAATACTAGTAATAAATTATGCTAAAAATAACGGACATTCTCAAACAATAAAAAAATATAATTATAAATTTCTGTTTTCTTTTATTTTTTTTATACACTAAAGATTCGTTCAATTGTCGTATACTTGGAGTTTGTCTATTAAGATTTAAATAAATAAAGTCTTATTCAACTGTGTTTTTGTATTTATAACAAAACACGAATTAGGCATAAGCTACACGTACGTTACAGTTAAATATATTGAAACTAATATTTTAGAGAGTAGTAAGAATTGCATAACTATAATACTAATGTCAATATAATTTTAAAATACATAGGGACGCTTAACTTCTAAGTTTATATATAATACAGAGCAGTTTGGCTGATAATGTGTTTAAGGTTAGCTAAGTCGTTATAAATTTTACTACAAATTATTGCGATGGAGTGGGTAGTCGTCTAACGTTTTAAGTTAATTATTTTGATCTTGCGACTAAAAAACTTCTTTTGGCACCAATGATAGTACACATAACATATTGCCTGTTAGACATCAACACGGATAACTCACACTTTTTTCAATATTTTCTATGGTGCATTTTATAATCGGATTTTTAAAATCTCTAACACACTCGCCAGTACACAATACGGTTGTATCAACATGTTTTACACTATTAGATATTACACAATTTTATTGACCGTTAAATCGAGTTAGCTTAGTGTATGGTTGTAACACTATAAAAAAAATGTAAAAAAAAAGACAGTTATCTCATTTCGCAGCTGTTTACACGTAGGTATATATTACTATTTCCAAATGTATAATATATTATATTATTATACATACGAAATCCAAATAACTGTACATGCGAAAGGGACGGACAAGCGGCAAAAAAAGGGAAAGGAAGAGGACTAAGGATAGAACGTGCCCGACGTATATAAATATTTAAACGGAAAAAAACTTATATTAGTAAGATACATTCTGGTTGCGTCTATTAGTGGAAAAACACAAAAGCAACGGAAAAAAAACATAACTGTATTGATATAGGCGGCGGCGGTGGCGGCAGTCGATTTTTGAAGGGTCCAAAAAAAATAAAACAGCTGCCCACCAAATGTCCCATAACCCATCCAGGTGCATCTTGACCACACCGTCTCCCTATTTTTTTTCACTTTTTTGTTGCCTTATAAACCTGGTCAGTAGTGGGTGACATATTACTTTTTGCGGCCCTTTTGTGTCTGCTAAATCTACCCCTAAATAACCGGAGAATGTTTTTAAGTCGTCGGTCGCCGATATTTTCACTGTGAATAGAACGAAACGAATGGGGAAAAAAAGTAAAGAAAATAAAAAAAAAATTGTTAAAAAAACGTCGATTCGTGCCCGTGGATGTACGATACGCACAATAATCTATACATGTATATGATATAGAAGCGCGTGTGTGTGTATGTATTTTTAGACATTCGGCATATTGCCCTGTTCAAAAGACATGTCGACTTTTGTTCGGTCCAACACTGAACACACGCCGCGTCACAGTAAACACCGGTTGATACAGTCGATTCTTAAAATACAAATTCCGAAACAAATATATATCCGGTTAAAATAGTACATAGCAGGGATTGCCCCGACTCGACGAGTGAATCAACCAGAGTTGTCATGTTGAAACTTATTTAAGACGTTAGTTTTTCGTTTACACTTGCAGGCAAAGAATATCCTAATATCCTGCTAGCCTAACAACATATTCTAATTATTCACGATAAGCGTGAACAAATAATATTCAAATCGAATAACAAATTACTGAAATAAAAAAATTGAAAAAGTAAAGAAATTATTGAATTTCCTCCTTTCAATATCATTACATTCGCAACGAAAACAAGTATATTATAATTGAATTCCGTATTGTTGTAAACACGAAAAAAACACATTCAAATTTTTTTTGAAAACGAACACATTCGTGTTTTTTTTTTTCAAAATAAAATCTATAATAATTCCAAGATAAAAAATATACTGAAGAGTTGTTCTTCAAAATTCAAAATACCGAAGAAATATATACGTCCAATACACAATAAAATGTAAACAATACATTCAGTAATGTCATACATGATTTAAACATTCTAAATGATACACGGCGGCGGGCTAGACTAAAAACAATAGTTATAACTAGGGTGTGGATTTCAATGCAAAAATCATTTTTTTTTCTAAATCCTTACGCAATGCTTAGTTTGAAAAAATATGTTTTACACATATTCGTTTTATAATATTAATTTATCATTTTATCAGGGATATTTAATTTATGGTTTTGCATGCAGTAAGTTTACTATGAATTTAACATTATAGATGTAATTAAAGTATTCCGATTTATATAATAGGACGTTTTATTTTGCATATTTTAATGGTTGGTTTAAATATGTATTTTTTATTTATCTATTGCAGGTTTTGTTAAAAAGTAATGTATTAGGAATATTACCTTTTATAAATTATAGACAAAATAATTTTAGTGGTTTTTCAAACCAATAATGTTTTACAAAAAAAACTTTTTTTTTTATTTAAAAATATAGAAATAAATTTACAAAATACAAAAATTACAACTTATGAATTATGAATTATTATAATTTATTATTTATCTATATAAAAAGTTTATACTCCACAGTTATTTTCTTACACGTGTGGAAAATTTAATGACTTATTTAAATCCGTGTATTCTGCTAATTTTTTAACACACAATTCATACATATTTTAAGGATTTTTTGAGCATAAAATTCACAGCCCCGTATGTTATGATTATGTATATACATTGAATATGACCTGAGTGCACCTGATATGCGCATGAGATGTCGTCGTCACTTCATTGCAGATTAAAAGACCACCCGTTTGCGGGTTGTGTAGTATAAAATATAATCAATAACCTTTCGGACCATCGACCATTCGATTACGATCGATCGTTGAAAATTGAAGAGTATTTTTTTTTTCTGTTCGTTTGACCGAACATTTCAATGATTCCGCTCCAAAATGTATTATATTCCCCAAAAATAATCCAGCGGCTTAACTATACATCACTATGCGTTGATTGTACGCGTACAGTAAGTTGACTAATCGCATTCTATCAGTGAAATTATTTAAGTATAACAATTATAAGAATAATAATAATATTATTACTATGGGACAAAATACCATTCGACAATTATGTAAAATGTACCTGTGCGTTATTACAATGTATTAATTTCAACGTTATTACGCTAAACGTATTATAAAAATATTACAAAACATTTGCTGTATACACTATATTAATATTTATATTAATTATTAGCTACAAAAAAAATAAAACACGTAATGCATTACACTTGAAATAGTTTTGTTATTTCACCTGAGTAAACTAATATTCTAAGGAGTATAATATTTTACGTAACAAGACAACAAAACTGCATATGGTATATTAAACCTTGTTTATTTTTACATCCCACTATGTGACTACTCGAGTATATCATTATAGTATCCGCTGAAATGCTAAGGGTTTTAATTAAAATGCACGACGGACTCGGATGCAGAGTACAAGAGGATTCTGATTAGTGAACCACTATAATTTGTATATGGTCTACGTGCACATGATATACACGGACAATACTAATAACACGACAAATTTTTTGAAGCGAAATATTTTTTCAATCGTTATTGATTGTTTTATGCACTAGCTTTTTTACCAAAATACTGAAATGTTTCGGATTTTTTCATAAAAATACTGGCTAATAGAAAAACGTATAAGATCTGTATAAACGCTAAACAGTACGAACGAGTTAATAGTTGACATGTAAGATATGGTAATTGTATAGAGGGTATAAATATTTAGTTCTCCTCTGCAACACCGGGACAACCGTTACTATTTTATGTATATACACGTTATACGTGTGTGTAGGTTCTTTACTATAAGTAATATATGTATATAAATAATATAAATACTCCTCCTATATACGCCTATTATTATTATTATCATTCATTGTTATTGTATAGTATCATTTTTTTTTTTGCTCCAGTATGTATATTTATACACGTACGGTTTGATCTTGCACGTAAACACACGCTGTTTATTGTAAAAATTTTATTGGCTTTTTGTATCCGAAAACAAAACGAGATCACTACATTACACTTTCTCTGAGGCCCATAACTCTTATCCATGTCGAATTGCGTAGACTTCGAACTCAGTACTCACAACACAATAATAATACACGACTGTAAAAATTGCGTAAAATTATAGATAGATGACGAACCGGATCGACATGAGGTCCCGGCCATAGAGCCAGGAGACACATACGGCAGGCATTTATTTCTCCGAGATCGCTCAGTCTGGCGGGCGGGCGGCGGCGACGAAATCGATTCCTGCCGATGGCATTTGTCTCGCATTTTTGTGTGTCCGGTACATATACATACACACACATATATATATACAGATACACGCACAGTATATAACTGATCCAGCTATTCAAAAGAAGAAAAAACTCGTTTACCATTTTCGATATGAGTATAAGAAAAATATCCTTTTATTGTCGACTCCGTTTTTAAATCGGGATTCAACAACGAGGGCCAAAAAAATATATATACCTATATACGTATGTGTGTGAGATGGAGGTACATTACGTGTGTGTATAATAAATGGTCATCGGAGGGCAGAAATTCGCAGACCAACACAACGACGTTTGACCGTGCAAAATATATGATGATGATGACAAAAAGAATTGGTTAAATCTCGACCATCTATTATGTTTTTACAAACCTATGTCGTGACTAGTAACGGACGTTTTCAACACATATCTTACACCTTTTTTCGTTCCGGTCGATTCAAAACATCTTGGTGAAGATTTTTAAAATTTTATTTTTTTCGCCAAAATCTATATAATGGATTTTCTTGATATATGTATGATAATGTTCCTATAGAAAAAATATAAATGGGTTTAACACGTTTTCAAAAACTCGTTTGTTCATTGCCAAATATATAGACGTACACAACGGGGGTAGTTTTAAATTTGGATCAGAAATGCTTTGTGCAGTGCTCGTTGCTTAATGTTCTGCTATATTTCAAAGTGTGTTAATAAATATAAAACACCTAAAGGCTAATATCAGTAATGAATGTACTATCATTATTCACTATACTATCGCGATCATCAAGGCCGTATCTAGATATTTTTTTCGTGAGGGGGTCCAAAACATTTATATTGTAATTTTATTGAATTTAGATTTTAACTTTTGACATTTGGTTAAAAATAAGACAAAAAAAGCTTTAATTTTCTTTTATTAAAATTAATATCATATTTTCATATGATATTATGATATAAAATTAAAAGCAGTCAATGATTAATTGGAGCTTAAATCATTTTTGACTGAAAATATTTATGTTGGTATTAAAAATAAATAAATATTTTAAACGTTCATAAAATATTGAAGAAATTTCGGAGGGGAGGTCCAGACACCTTGGACCCCCAGATACGGCCTTGGTAATCATTAAAAAAATAACAGAGACGTTTTTTCAGTTACAACGAATACCCATTTGGAATATTTAATGTACCAACGACTAATGTTGGAAAATTAACACCTTTTTATAGGAAATAATTGAATTTAATATTTGGCCACCCGAAAATGGGAATTTATTTATACAACACCAAAAACACAAACAGCATAATTTTCACTCTGATTAAATTACTCATTTTCAACTATTTAAAAGAAGAAAATTAATCAATTTTTATTCACAAATGACCATATTGTTAAATCTATGCATACAAGTATATAGATTTTTCGTAATTTCAATAGTTTTTTTATTATAGAGGAATTTACAAAATTACTCCTCCAAAGAACTTTTACTATCTAGAGTTCTAGAAGATAAAACATTATTTAAAATACGGTTTGCAAAACATTTTAACTTCCAACAAATTAATACTCGGATTATCAGACATGCAAGCACAATATGTGCAGCTTGCAATATGCACTTTGTGGATTTCCCAATAGAAAGAGTAGGTAGCTACCTCGGACGGCAAATTTTGTAGTGCTTTATTAAAATATATCATTCTTATGATAAAAATAATAAAAAAAAATCCTTATTTTATATTTACGAAAAATTGTTTACTTAATTGTCCGAACAATGGTTTTTAAATGATGGGTCATAATACTTTTCATTGTAAATTTTCATTAATTTTCCAAATAGGCTAACTAACAAAAAACAAGAAAAAACTTGCTTAAAAATCAAATAGATTAAGGTATTATTATATTAAATAATCGAAGCTGCAAATTTTTAGAACCTACAGCCGTAAAAAAGTTAAATCTGCCTCTGAATATGTATCCTAGTTTTGACCAGAACCTAAAATTGAATTGTTTTTAGTTATTTTTACACCCTCAACTAGAACTTTCACCAACAAATATCTGATTAAATTTAAAGAAATTCTAAAATAAACTGACCAAAACAGTTCACCCTGTTTTTTTCAATGCGGTATTACAAATGTGGTGTAAAAATAAAATGTAATATTTACGTTAGGTTAAAAAAAATAAAAATATATTACGTAAAATATTTTACAATAAAACCGACAAAATATAATGCAATGCCAATAATATTGTGATACCTAGTCAGAATTTTTTATAGGATTTTATCTTGAGAATGGATTATCAATAAATCTTACTGCAATATAAAATAAAATTATAATACTGTACAATTTTTTGTTGGTTTTTAATTTTTCTAAGTGGATAACTAAATGTTACGTATCGCCAAAATAAATAACAAACATACTCCTAAGTTTATAAATATCATTCAACACTTTTATTATCCAAATATCATTAGGCCTTTAATACGTCCATGTTGTACTCGTATGATGTGACAGTCTATAAAGAAATGAATCACAATGCATAGTTGATTGATATTACAGCTAATAATATATGAATCGATGTTAAATTGACTAGTGAATATGGCGTATACTGCAGCAGCCATTAATACATTTGGTAACATTAAAGAAAAAAAAACAAGCAAACCAACGTATTTATTAGGTAATAACGTCTACAATTACGTTATAAATGTGATTTAAATTTACTTGGTGTGAATATTCACAGTATCACATTTAAAAGATTTAGTATAAGCATCCGAGCAGCACAATAAATAAATCATTAGAATATAGCTTTCAAGTTCCAACGGAACTCAGTTTAATATAATTTGTGCATAATTTAAATTACATTTCCAATTTCATCATGGTGTGCATTTATTTTTTTCATCATAGATTTTAAAAATATACACATAAATAAGTACATATTATGTAAGTCGTTGAATTAATTGTGCCTATATAGAATGTGCGTTCTTTATGACTTTAGTTTTAAATTATGAAATATTATTTCATAGCCTACAATAGTAATTATAAATAAATAAAAAGAACAATGTAACTATAACACACATTTTTCAGAACCCAGCACCTATTTAAGTGGTTTTTAATATATTAAAACAAACAAAACAAAGTTGCATTGTTTCACAAAAATAATAATATCGTTAATGAATTACGTTGGTTGGCAAATGTAAAATGTTTACTATGTTCAAATTCCTAACAATAATGTGTTAAACTGAAATTGTTTAATGTTTACTTAGAAAAAGTATTATTACATATTTGTTAATTGTGGAAAACGGATTAATGAGTTTTTCAAACGAGTGTAATTCTCAATCAAAATTTGGAAAACTATTTTAAACTAAGGGTAGCTTTTATTCTATATTTATATAATTCAATGTGTTTTAAAACGATATACTGTTGTTATGCCTGTTTTAGTTAACTTACAAAAAGTGAAATAGATTCATTTATACATATATATATATATATATATATATATATATATAGGTATGCATATTATCAGTCATCAGTCCAACAGTCTTAAGTCGAATGCTCGTATAAAGTAGGGAAAAAAACCATTTTCTAATTATACTCGTATTTGGATGCAGACTAAATATTTAATATATAATACTGAAAAATGATAATAATGGATTATAAAACATTTATTGTGCATGATATATGTATCTTATAAGAACTAGAAAATGTAAAGAAAAATTATAATAAAATAATACGGCAGCTTGTTAGAACAGAAAACCAATATCAATATGAAGCCGATATATCAAAAATGAGTTATTTCAGCATAAGTTTAGTGTATATATAAATAACGCCATTGTAGGTGTCAAGTGAGAGTAAAATTATGAAATCTTTCCTCATATCCTAAAACAGAAGTCTAGATAATTCCAGATAATCTATTCTACGAACAAAAATTTGATGTATGTGAAAAATTCATGATCAAGCTATATTAGTTTCGGAAACGTAAACCAGAAGAGCCGACATCATTCTCATAGAAAAAGAACCAAGAATTCGTCAGTGACCCAACAATTCGTTTGGAGACAAACGTCTTAACATACAAATTAAGATGTCAATGAGAAAAATTGAGGGAATTTTATTCCATCCATACCAGATCTGAGGAAACGATACTAGATTGACAGATGGGAAGTAAAAGGTTTATGGTTTGACACTAGGGGAACAGAAACACCTATCCTCTTGAATTTTGTTATACCTAACTTGTGAAATTCTAAATCAGAAACTGATGGAAATGTGTCTAACGGTACTTAAGGACACAGAAAATTATCCATTACTATTTATATTTTTAATTTTTAATTTTTCTGTATATTACTAATAAGTCCTCATCATAGAGTTCAGCCACATAAGCTACTTAGATACTTAGAGCAGTTATCGGCGATATTTTATTTTGTTTGCATTCATAATTGTTGTTGTTAAGATTCAATAAGTATTCTATCTACATACATTGTACTAAATAGTAAACTGTGTCTAAATTGGCTACTCGCATGATGAGCAGTATATTTTATATTTTATATAAGTTGTTTAAATATATAGATACCTGTTTAAATGAACTTGCAGAATTCTGATTTGAAAGAACAATAACAAATATATTTTTACCACGTTAAACAAACACAACGAGTCGACTTTACAATCGAAAAAATCGAGATGATATTGAACTAAATTACCATTGTAATTATATCAACCATATTTATTCATTCAAACGAATGCATAAATCATGTAACAAGGCCGTAATTAAGGAGTAAATCTTTCTTTTCAGTTTCTGAACGGAGCAAGTTATGTATACTTTATTTGTACAGTTTTATTTAAAATGAATGTACAGCACCAGTGTCGATACAAATAACCAAGTATTTTTGAGTCCTAGAACTCGGAGATATATTTCACATTATTTACATATACGTACACATCAATACCGGTGTACAATACATACTACATGATGTGGTAAATTCTAAAAACTACGACTGAATGTGATCATATGCGGCTAATACGTATTCTCGGTAAAATTACTGATGAAAAAAGTATTTTTATAATCTATTCCGAAGACAAAAAAAAATTGTTGCTCGTTACATTCGTTCTCAATCGTCAGCGAGGTATAAGAGTAAAAACGGTTTCCCACCGCCACAGTATACACGACTGGCGGTGACTGCAGCATACAATATGCACACACACACACATACTTAAATAGGTTTAATGTTATGAATGCGGCAACGATGACCGGCTGTGTTCCGAACTCGGATTTCATGCGGCGGCAGCCGTGAGACGACCACCGTTTCCCATCGGAACAACCCTATCCCCTCGATACCCTGTCCACTCTACATATATATGTATTTGTGTATATATATGTATATATGTATATATCGTACATTTTGTATACAATCACAGTGCTCAAATTTTCGCATACATAATGACGACAGTGTAAAAGACCAGTAGTAATTTACGCACATGCCCGCGTGCGCACAGCACCCATACACCCACACACACTCACACATAGAATCACGTTATACTTTCATATATTTGGTTATAGTACGCGGTAACCAATTGCAGTGAAATCGCGGGGGTGTTTTATATACATATATATATATTATACTATGCATTATACGGTATACATCGTGGGGCGCAGCGTGAAGCATAATAGTATATAGTTCGGTAAAAGTAATAATATAATATAATCGCAACACGGACAATCGGACGGGATTTATATTTTTGCCATTAAAAATTCGGACTGCAGCGGCCGATATTGGCATTTGGAAAAATAATAGGAACCGAGACACAAATACGACGGCAAACGAACAAACGGAACGGAGAGGAAAAAAAAATAGTATAATATAAATAACCAAACCCAAAACATATAAAAGAGTATACACCTAATGTGCAAGTGTCGTAATACCGTTATTGTCCTTTTTTTCGGACGAAATAATAATAATCAAAAACGGCGTGTGCGCATTTCTCGTGTTCGGACCTAACGGTTTTCGTGCTGTGCGTACCAATTGCGCAACACAACAATAAAATTCTACGTGTGTGTGTCCGCGCGCGTACATTATAAAAGATCCTAGGAACCGGTGTATTAGTGTCCCAGTACGATTTTCGTCCTTTGGGTTGCGGGGGCCGAGGAAAAAAAAATATAATGTTCAAAGCCACCAATGTTCGTGTGTACACTACTCTCTCTTCTTTAGAGAACCCGAAGAATGGATATTGCGTGATTCGTCTTTATAATACGTGTGAAGAAATGAGAGACGACACGGGTGGTTATAACGCGTACGTATATAATAATAAGTACATGACGTATTGAAGACTGTTGAACGAAACGGTTAATGTTAATAAAAACGCCAACAGTCGAATTGGCTGCGGTGACACGACTGGTGTATCTCGATTGTTTTTATTTTCACTCAGAATTTAAATAACACACGTAACGACGGGTCGTATTGCGATTGTATTTTCCTAGTTTTACATGTGCCAACCAATGTCTCACGATATTTAATTTATACAATTCGCAAATGTTATGTCATTTTTACGTGGGTAAATGTCGTCGACGTATATAATTATGATAATAATAAAATCACCAGTCAAAATGAACATTCAAATTTAGATAAGATTATAAACGCTATATTTGTGAACTATTTTATAACCATGGCATGAATTAAAATGTAGCTTAAGGAAATTTTAAGTTAGGAATACACATTTTCCAATGAATACACATGTTTAATAATGATATATTGGCGGACATCCTATTTTCAGTTTTATATCATCTTTTTGAACAAATTAATTATAATTCCTGATAATTTTAGATTGGAATTAAATATTAGTTAATAGCATCCTAACATTTTTCTAAGAAATATATACAATGAGCACATGTACGCGTTATAAAATTGAATTTCGGCTTTCTGTATTAGTAATAATTTATTTATAACTACGTGTTATAACAAAGCAGAACTTTTTCCTTTTACACAGAAACCTATTTTATTAATGGATTGAACGGCGTATCGACGGGACGTTCTATTTCTATAGAATTTTTTTTTCTGGAAAAGATTGAAAGGTTTTAAACATTCGACGATTCAATATAAAAAAGGATTATATATAGTGGTGAATGTGGGAATCGGGTCAGAAATTGAGGAACGGAATGTTTTATGACCATTAAATGTTTAATTCTAGATAGAAATATAAAATAAATGGGTTTTTTTTTTTTAGATATAACCAATATCGACCTTAGATCGTTTGTGACAAATGTCAAACACACATTGCATTTGGCATATGTATAATAATATTTATAACATGTAGGATGGTTTTTTTATAAGAATTTAACAATGTATAAAACTAGAAATAACGATTATTTATACTCGGGCGGATGAAGTGTGTGCGAAATATTTCTTTTGGTGAGAATACAAAAAATATACGCACGGTAAAATTAATGCCAACTCAACGATCATGGTCCTCCACATCGCCCCCGACGACGGTGACGGACCAAACGTCGCGGGAAGCAACAATGACATGCAAAAATCCGGATATTTGTTTGCGACAAAATTCTTAAAAATCCCGAGGTATAATGCATTTTTTACGACCCTTTTAGAAGACCCAAACGTCTTTTAATGAAGTCGCCGTTTGCCTTTGCCCACCCCCTCCATCTTCCATCGGATTTTTTTTTCTTTAGCCACGAAATATTGATTGATCGTATCCTCCGCAAAAATACAAATCACAAAAAGATCATTGTCACAGTTTCCCCATTTTAGCCACACGTACAATAAACACACAAATATATATATATATATATATATAATATATTATACACGCATTTATATATTGTTATAAACCTTTGGGTCTAATCACCTCAGACTATTTGAGTAATGTATTTCAAATACTCACATACAATTCGATCGTTTACGCCTAAGTTAAGTGCTCCTGTGCCATTAGGCTTTTTCACGTGTTCAATATACGACAACGGAAATACGTAAAGTCAAAAATCATAAAATATGTTTCATTTGCTCGCTATACTTCAAATATCTGAAAGCCATAATAGATCCAATGCATACCGCTGTTTTCGAAACACCTTATTTCATGAAAAAAAATCAATTAACTAAGATTATATTATTTTTTATGATGGTAAAAATATGTTGACGGTTGTATAAATTGTCGTGATCTGAAAAAATCGTTATTAATTGTAAATCATAACGTCTTATAAAAATTATAAAATAAAAATACAATACCTTGAAGATTAATTTACTTTTAAAATAATAATCTAAGTATTATTTCATATAAAAATAATTTATTAATAATTATTAAAGATTTTTATAAATGTTTACATTATTATCTAAAAGAGGATAAAATATAAAAAATAACATTTATTATAAATATTGTATGTATATAAATTGTATGAGCAAATATTTACAAGCAGTTTCGATTTCAAATGAAAAATCATTGTTATTATCGTATAAAAATATACTCAAGAATACAACCGCTTTGTAATTTAAAGAGAATGTTTTGTTTTTGTATTATAATATAAATTTTAATAATATCTTTGAGTGTTAATGAATAATCAAATTTAATATTTTAAATAGAATTTGAAAACATTGTAAGTCTGTAAGGGATTTATAAACAACATTACCGTAGAACGCAGTTATTAAAATACAGATGCTATAAACACCTAAATTGCTTTAGTTGACAATAATTGTTATTATTATAACATATGAGTTTCATAAAAACATGTGCAATTTATTTATCGTTATCGTTTTTTTGGAAACTAAATGGTTTTCGTTTAGTTTTTATTTTGTTCCCAATAGACCCGTAGGACGGTGCTCCGGTCTCGTTGTTTTATTTTGCTCGACCAGATGTTCATGGAAATATTTCGACTCCTCGATAAACGCACGTTTTTGACCGATCGAGCTCATTTTGAGCAAGGGATCCTTGCACCTGCGTGTTAAATTAAATACAATAGGAATAACAATTGATTAATTATTAGACTTAATCATCGCAAAAATAAAAAATAAATATGTAATCGGAGGAAAACATTAAAAAATATAAAAAAATATAGAAAACATTTGCATAAAACCGACTATTTTAATCGATTTTTTCAAGACATTTTGACCATACGCTTTAATATTAAAGTATTAAAATATTTACAGCATAAAAGTAAAATTCATTCATTCCCTTTTGATTTACTAAGAAGAAAACTTAATGTTTTTTTAATGTTACCTGAAGTAATCGTAGCCCAACACGGATGGTTTTAGACCTGGAACACGGTGGGTGCCATTAAATATTATTATAACTGCGCAGTGTTTTTGCAGTAACGAGCTAATAAAACTTAACAACGTTAATTGGTGTATTGCTGAGATTATTTTTGAATTGGTAACATAAGAAAAACACTATAACATTGTGGTTATTATTCTATCGATAGCACTACGATAGCATTACGATAGCAGTCGGCATCTTTGAAGTAGACAGTGTTGAACGGAGAATAAAAATCCCGTCGGGCAGCAGTCGATTAAAAAACTCCGATCAAAGACAATCGTTTATAGGAACGTGCCGTGGACTGAGGGCGGTGTATTATTATGATTTCTTTCATTTCCGAATCGCTCGTGACGTCCGTGTGACAAGTTTATGGAAATCAAATTTATGATTAAGTCACTTCATTATTATTTGTAGTTTTATCGAACGACCACCATGCGCGGTGTATTATACATGTTTTGTAACAGTAGTGAAGAGAAAAGAGTGCGCATTATTCGTATTTTATTTTGGTGCGGTCGTGCGTATTTATTACGAATAAAATTGTCCTTTTCGACGTAGCAAACGCGATCAAAATCGGTTTCGGGCCGGATTAATACGTCCTAGAACTGAAAAGGATTTTTTTCTTTTGATTATCGTCACCGTTGTTCATCGTGGGATTGCTACGTAGAAATGGACTGAAACGAAAATACATATGTAGATATATTATAATTTGTATTCGTGTATCGAGACGGCGTTGCACGTACTCGGTGGACCATATAATGTGTATTTCGCGGGGGAAAAAAAACGTAGGAAACTCCGTGTCGGAGTTTATTAAAATATACATATATCAATGGAAGAGAAAAGAGAGTGTGGGTTAGTGTGATAGAGAAAGAGTGATGAAGAGGGCGGGGGACTAATACGGTTCTCCGAAATTAGACAAAAATTATACGGCAGGACGGGTGAAGGGTCCGATTTCTGGTTAAAAAGCACATAAATCTTTACACTCGCGGCAGTGCCACCAGCCATCAAGGTTAAAAAGACTGCACACACACGCACCCACGTTTTCCCGCCTCGTATATGAAAACATGTGTGGAGGATATATACTTCGGATATTACTTGCACGTTTCACACCGTCTTCGGGGAACACCGCCACAGTAGCAGTATACGTATTGCGTATACACACTCGTATATCATCGTACGCGCGCACGTATTTATAATGTGTATGCTTAAACGTTGCCGTTCGGGGGAAGAAAAAAAAAAATTCGGGTCGCCGCGACTGCGACCGTTTTGCCTGCACCGCATTATTTATTCTTAATACCTATATTATGCCAAGCGTTTGACGCGTGTATGCGTGTGTGCTGAACCTCTCGATGACCTCGAGGGGGGAGACGGCGAACGCGTCGCGTGACACGAGCAAAAAAAAAAAAAAATAAATAAATACAATAATACATTCCCGTAAAAAGGGAGAAAAAAAAATACGCGCACCCTAATCGTAAAAATTCCGGAAAGAAAATGTGCGCGCGTGTACGCGTGTATGTAAAAAAAAAAACCGTTTTCTACAATGCGCGCGAGCGGCCCCGCGTGAGGGGAGGTGGCGAGCACACTGCGCCACCGGCTGCTTCTGCTGCCGCGGCGACGAGAGCACACGCGCGCGCTTTTGAAATACGCGCACGCGCGCGCGCCGCCCGTTTCCGACCCCTGCGCGAACGAGACGCGAGCGGTGTGTCACGGTTTTTTTTTCTTCTCCCGTACACGCAACATCCGAAGGGGGAAAAACGAGAGATTCGGTTTGTTATTTCTATTATTATTATTGTTCCGCGTTTTTTTCCTACCGTTTTTTTTTTTTTTTATGTATAAATATAGGTGTACCCCGACGTTGGCACGAGACATGTACACAGCTCGGCGGCACGCGACTACGTTATTGGCCCGGGCCACAGCCATTTTAACGCGTAACAGTTTTTTTTAACGCTAAAAAAAATATCCGCCGGTTCACCCCTCGTTACCCACTGCCCATTTTAACCCATTTTTCCGGCGACGCCCCGCGCCATTTTGTCGAGGGGATTTTTTACCGTGTACGTATGCCTACTTTTTTTCTACGTGTGAATCATTACAATACTGTTCGTATAAAAAAAATAGTTTCCCTTTACAGCTCGCGATCACGATCACCAATCGCGAGCACGAAATGGAGTTCATCTTTAGCGTACAACGAAAGGAAAAAAATGCTTACATGCGCGAATACAATTTTTCCCGACGGGAATAATAATATAAAAAAAAAATACCGGTATCCACGACAACCATACGCGACCGCGTACGGTTCGCAAGACACGAAACATTTTGCGCCCAGGTTGAGACAGTATTGATATAAATAATTGTGTTCGTGTACCTCTATCTCTGTATACAGACCCGTATTTTGGGGGAGGCACGGGTAGGCACATGCCCGGAGGTGTCAAGTCTCAGAGGTGGCAAAATATTTTAGCAAAATTAATTTTAAAAATTATGTACCTAATGAAAAAAAAATAAAACAATAAAAAATGAAAATAGTATGTTTTATTATGTTATAATTTGTAAATTAAGAAAAAATTTGTATTTTATTATATTATAATATATAATTGTACGATCAATAAATTAATAATGAATTAAAATAATTTACCTGATGTAGAGTAGATATTGGTTGAATAGTTAGATATTATTCACATGTTTTTTATACTTCTAAAAATGCATCCAAATGCAATTAAAAATAGGGATTATAATATTTAAGTTATAATAAATATATCAATTTTTACTTTATTATAGACATAAATCAACATTGGGAGTGCGAGAATGGCGGTATGGTGAGTTTTAAGAGTCCTAAGTGACAGTCATTCATAATCACAATGATTAGGTGTATATAATAAATTAAATAAATTAAAATATTATTGTACAATAATCGGGATTTTTAAATATTTTCATATCTTCATTTTTTTTTTTTTTTTTTTTTGTACGAACTAATATAAATATATAAACAAACCTCTGGAAGTTAGACTGTAAGTGACACATGTCAATCAGATGATACTGCTAAATTTCATTTTGCATTTAAAAAAAAAATGTTTTCTACTGTTAAAGCATTTCTCACAGCGTTAACGTTGAAATAAGAAAATAATTAGAATGTGAAAAATAAGTATAAGTTTTCTAATTTTCTATTTATTTTAAGAATTTTGTGATCAAAATTTCAGTGATAACTACTTCTTCAACCCATTCGATAATAGTTTAATAATATAATTTAATATAATATTATATTTATTTTAACTTATTTTTGGGTATGTAAGAATAAAATAATATTTTAGTTATTAAATTTAAGTAAATTTCAATCATACATATTTATCATATGTTAGAACCTACATCATACACACACACGCACGCACGCATACACTTCCACAAAAAAAGAATCACTAAAATTATAGCCATGTCAAACATTTTAGCGCCCCAGGGCAAAATTTTTTCTTCAGGGTCACTGGACACAGGTAGCATATTAAGTACAGATAAGGGTGCCTCTTTACTTTTACAAATCAACGGTACCCGGGGACAATTGCCTCTATGACCCCCCCCCCCTTAACACGCCTAAAATTTAGTTTAAAATATAGGATCAACGAATAATTGTAAATATTGTATGTAAGTGCTAAGTACTAAGAATACAGCAAGAATAAAATGTATAAAATGTATTTTATAGTGTATAATATGTATAAATGTATATAATTGTATTCCGCAACGCTTTGTATATAATGATTTCCTAATTGTGGTTAATGACTTACCTACCATTTGAAGTTATAAAAATCCAATCATTAACTTTCTTAAATATTTTATTTTCTATGAATATTTTTAATGTTTATATAATGTCATGAAGTACGACATAGCAAACACTTAAATACAATAACAAACGACTAGACTTTCTAGAAATAAGTTGAATTACGTTAATGATTTCTTATAGAACATATTTAGATCTAAATTATGCACATATGCGTAAGTTATACGAACCATTGATCTCAGAATTAATCACAAAAAAATATTAAACATTTTCTCCTGTCGATGCATAATGATATACTTCAAAAGTGTATTATGATTGTAATTACTAAGAACGTGATTTTTGTTTAATTGTGTGTATATTACAATGATGTTTTTAGTTACTATTGCACATTATGACCATGGTCATAGTTACCTAAAGAAGTTTAATATCTTATACAGAGTATCTTGAACATTGTAATATGCATTAAAAAATAATTAAGGTCATTTTAGGAGTGAGAAGTTAACCTCATTCGGCCATCCTGTAGCCCCTCGTAGTTTTTGAAGTTTTATAAAAATAGGGGTGAATTTTCGATTTTTACGTTTAATCTCACGTTAAATTGTATATAATCGCATTATTGTTAAAAGAAATATTTTTAAATAATTTTAGTTGATTATTTTTTAGAACTATGTTAAAACGTTATAGGAAAATTTTAATTTTTACTTTAAGACTAATATTCTTTAAAAAATACCAACAGAAATTACAAGCCACTTTTATTGTAAAGCATTGGTACACCAGTGGCGTATCTCACATAAAGGTTACCCTGTTTTAAAATACTTATAACTAATGTTTTAATTTTTGGTGCAACTTGTTTTTATAATTATAATTATGGAACGATACGAGCTAACAAGCTATTTTAAGTATTTACACAATTCGTCCCTTTGCCGATTGTTGTAGTGGTTACAGTACCACTTATCAGGAGACGATTAAAAATAGTAAAAAAAAATAATAGATATTCCCAAAATAATTTTTGTTCATATTGTTTATATTAAAAACTTTATAAAAACATCGTCGGCCGATCGGCGCCACTTGGCGTCGAAGATTTGATTATAATAAAACAAGATAATGAATATTTAAATTAGTACCGATATGTGTTTTGGGGATATAATATTTTATAAATAAATTACATTCAAATATTAGAGTACATTTTCCACTAAAAAGAAAAATAAACCTATACAAATTATATTTATAGATATAATCATGTTTGTTCTTATCCTCAGCACACTATTTACTATAATCTTGATAATTTTTGAAACTATTTTATAAAACAAAAAAAAAAAAAATGTAACAAATGTTTTGTTACATATATTATATATTTTTGGTTAATTATTTAGTGTACATTGAAAATATAGTGATCACCAAAGAGTATAACAATATATACATATAAAATATATGTATATTATACATGTATAGTATATTATTTAATTATATTTTATTTTATTAATCATTAAATATATGCCAGTCTACGATGTTTTAATTTTAGTTTTTATTGAGTTGTTTTGGATATTCAATTACAAACATTATACCGTACATATAAATATAGAAATTATAGATACTTATTAATAATTCATTACAACGATATTATAATTCCATCGTAACGTATAAGTTATTAAAATATTAATTAATACTATAATGATAATCTACTGTCAGAATTGTAAAATATTATTAACACATATAAAATATATTATAAATTAATAATATGTACCTACTTATTTATAATTATGTTATACAAGTTTAAAAATGTTTGACGGCATGTAATTAATAGGGATCATTTAATTGAAAACATAGTTTTACAGAAAGAATTTCTTGGTAACAACTGAATCATATAAAATAATTATTGAGTTGAAAAAATCGTAATTTTTGTTTTTATTTAAACATGTAAATGTAATTATTTATACACTTGTTTCACAATGCTTGATAACTGTAGAGTTTAAAATGGAAATAATTAACTCAATATATGATATTATACGCATTATCCTTAAAGTAGTACCTAGTAGTAATAAGTTAACACATAGCATGAATAAAATAAAACCCGAAGACATTATTCTTCCCATATATGTTCTCAACGGTTTCATCAGACTACTTTATATCTTAACCATTATCTTGGTTCGTTGTATACGTGTATAAATGTATACCTGCGATCCTTTTTATTATTTAAATTCAATGATTCTTAATAGTACTCTAGGACAGGTTTATATTTTTTATTTGTTGTACATCCTTTTACATGTAAATCTGCTCATTTTCATTCACATTCGGGCTCGGTACCATCATCAATGGTATAACCATATATAAACACGTTGCAGCCGTGTTCGGTGACTGGCAATAAGGCAGCCGGGTTTTATTGAAAACCCTAAAAAATTGACAAAAGTATTAAACCACTGCAGGTAGTCGCGTTTATCTTCGACAACATACCTCTCCCACTCCTAACCGCCAGTCGTCGTTTGACGGCTGCAACCCGTTTGAACGTAAACGGACACACTATGTATAGGTAGTCCATTATTTGATTTGCAAACAGTCCAGGCAACAAAAACGACCACAAAAAAAAAAAGTGATAATCTTTCGTAGATATTTTGTATACGTTAGCAATAATCTGACAATCATTCAATATACATGTACAATAAGTAGGTTGGATAATTAAATCTAAGTTTTTGGACTGTGACCTTTATCCTTATGCGATATTTTGCATTGCGTACAAGTACTAATAATAGTTGATTGTTAATCAACTATAATTGGAGAAATAATTTGACATAGTTGAATTCATTCAAAACTATAATTTTTAAATCTCTATGTTAATTATTTTTACATATTATTATTACTAGTTGAGTTACTAGAATGATACTACACTATTTTAGGTAGAAGCGATTAAAAATCCTAATCCTAGAAGCGCAAGGTTGAAAAAAGGCACACAATCATTGTATATTCTAACACTATTTATGGTATACTACATAAATTCACGGGCGTCGCGTGAAATGCGCAAAATACGCATGGGACAAAACCGCACACAAATTTTATAATACTGTATATCCCATTACGTATTACACGTATATTTTTGACGATTATCGTGGCTTGAAAAATAAATTATTTTAAAATGCTTCTTAAAGAGTACAAAAGAAAAATTCAAAGATTGTGGAAAGTGGTTTAAAATGTTTTTCGGATTCCGTATTTATTTACCGATGTAAATTTGGTTTTCGATGCTTTTATTGACGTTTTATCTGAAGCTTCAAAAGATTCAAAATGTACGGCATTTGTTAATTATGTAGTTGAAAATTATATTGATACCGAATGATTTCTACTTTTAATGTGAATTAATGCAGCGGTTCTCAGCCAGGGGGTAAAATAGGATTTTTCGAATAATTGAAAATTGAAGATTCGCGTTTTTATTGCTTCGGTGCTCAGACGTAAAAACGATGCCCAGCGTTTCCGCGACAAATCGTGACCATCATGGATGGCCACTCTAATGTTAAGAAATATAATTTGTAAGCAGCGGAATACGATCCGCGACGGAAAACGTCATGTATAGCCCCAGTCTAACAATGCTGAATCATATCACAGTCAACTTTGGTTTAAGTTGTATATACCACATCAATCTATTTTTCAAGTTGTACGTATTGACAATTATTTATTAAAATACAGGTTTTATTTATTTTACATTTTTAGATTAATGTTTTAATAGATCAACAAGTTATTAATGAAGCGAAAATGTGATAAATTAAGAAGGGAACGGAAGTAATATAGAATGTGGAAATGTTATCGGGAACGAGAATCCAATTTGGTGTATCAGTAGGTAAACGCTTTTATTAAATAAAATACTATAATGGGACATGAAAAAAAAAAAGTTTAAATTTTAAGCCAATATAGGTACCTTAATTATTTTTATTTATGTTTATTATTCATGTTTAAATCATTACATTCATATATTTAATACATGTTTGCAGTATCATACTATTTTTTTGTGTACGGTATTGGGTTATGCATTTTGTGCGGTAATGGAAGCGTCGAAATTTACATAAGAAATTTTCATACAAATTATAATAGTAAAAACTTGTGCACAATTATTGAAAATAAAACCTAATCGTTTTTAAGTACTCATATTGTAAGATAAGTTCTATTTCGTATTTGTATAAAAATTTCGTTCATTTTTTTTTTTTTTTTGAAAAGCAGTTTTAGTTAAAAAATATCTAACCCTCCTGAGAAGGAAAAATGTAAGTCTAAAGAAATATCTCGTCACTTACCATAAACTGTATGTCTGTAAAATTATTTGATTGGATGGACGTACTTCAGTATGCGTTTTTAACAGATTTGCAGTTTATGGAAACTGCAACAACGAATAATACTATTTGGAAATACTTAGCTTATTGGGTTAAGTGTACCGAACTCAAAATCCTCATAAAAATATTTCGCTTTTAGTCTGCATTTACCAAGTTTGTTAGTAGAATGTGTCATATATCTTTATAATTTGTATATTTTGTAATAAAAATCAAATAAAATAGGTACATAACAATAGTTAATATTGACATGAACGATATACATGTGTAAATAGAACAATTTTATTGAAAAAAACGATAACTATTTTACTTAAGCGACCCTGATGATAATTGAATATTGTTCATAAATCACTAGCTCGTAATTAACTTAATTCTAATCTATTATTTGAAATCAAAATTTCACACTAGAGTTTTTAACCAATTTTCATACAATTACAGGCCGTAAAAAATATCAACCGCTAAATGCTAGACTAATAATATAATAATATTCACTACTTCACTTATATAAGTTATCTAGGACGTACTCATAATTAATCACTCTGCTACGTTTTGCTATAAATCGGACCCCATGGATGGTACTGGTACTAGACGTCCAAAATATTTTATATTATTATTAATAGGTATTCATTTAAAATTCGTATACAAAGTTCAACGAAGTAAAAAAAAAAAAAAATGATAATATATTATAGGCATGACATTAGGACGAGGATGGAAATGTTATAGGAAAAAAACATAATTACATAATATAGGTAAACGTAAAGTTTATTCTTTTCAAAACAAATATTATTTGATAAGTATGATAATTATTAAACTTTGGCACATGGGTACACATATACATGTATTTCGTCTAAAGAAAATAAGAAGTTTTAAAAAAAAATAATAATAATAATAATAATAAGAATTAAATCCTTATGGTTCACTTAGGTTTGCACAGATATTTACACTAGTTATACATCCATTTTTTTTATATATTTATAAATTGTTATATATATATATTGTCATAGAAAATAAGATCAAGTGACAAAAACATTCATGCTACACAGAGATCAGACATTAGGCCTCAGTACACAATATAGTTCATATATACGAGAACGGCAGCTCGTTTGGGAAAGGTGCGTATAATACTTAATTACACGCGACAGTCGAAGTGTTAAAATTATCATTGAAGGCGGGACTTTAAAGATATTTTTAGTCTCAATTAAAATCACAGTATGAGGGAAACAGGGAAGGATTGATTATGAACAATCTAAAAATAAAATAAAAAAATAAAAAAAGTAGTATTGTCATAAAAATGTGTACTTATTTTTAAGCACACATTTTTAGGCACACTTCTAATATTAATTATATTATATTGTAATAATTAATAGTGCTCTGGAGAAATATAATATTTACAAATTTTAAGGTTTTTTTTATTACAATTTAAAAGTTATTCAAAATATCCAAAAGATGTGCGAACTAGAAATTTTGCCGAATCCACTAAGTTATTTCCGACCCCACACACGGTTTTATACGTATGGGTATGTTTTGGAAAGACGAGGGGGTAAGATTGACTAGACCTTCCAATAACGCTGATTTTTTTTTATAATACATTCAAGCACCAACAATAAAATTCATATATATTTTTTAAACATTTACAATTTAAAACTAAAAAAAAAAATTGTCCAACGACAGGGATTTTCGCATATATATTTAACTATTTTTACAATATCCCGCTGTCAAACAACCTTATCACAACAAACACAAAAACCAATTAATGTTTTTTCGTAATTTAGTGAGTATATTCTAGGCATATTATGAGAAAATGGGACTAGACATTTTTAAGTAAAATATTTTAGAGAAAGTAACGGGTAAATTTCACAAATCAAAAATAAATTTGTTCTTGTGAGTTTTTCAAACAGTCAAAAATACCAAATTATTATTAAAAGTATAATCTAATTGGAAAAAAATAAATTGATAACTGTTTGTTGGGGAAACCTATTAAATATTTTTATATCAAAACCATAATTTTCTCAGAAATAAAATTTGATCAAACTTTGAAATTTTATTTATGAGAAAATGTCTTACGATAAAAAAATATTTAATTGTTTAAATTATAACAAATTAACAATTATTTTAACATTTTACCACGGCCATATGGATAAATGTCTAAGTCAATATTTTCTTTTTACGATTCTATGAAAACCTCGATTACGGTTACCGGCGGTAGTGGTGATCGGTTTTTAAATAAAAAATGTTATAACTTATTTATTATTTAAAAATCGAATACAATACCCATCCGGCGGTGGTTTATTCACTGCGCGCATAAATGAAAACCTTATATTTGGCGATCCGGTAACATAAAATTTTCAAACAACGCGACGAATGAAAAATTATAGAACTAAAAAAGAAATTATGAACGCAAACGAGCATAGCGAAAGCCCTGCGTAAACACAAGAGTTACGGAGGGTATTACTGCTATCGCCGATTTAAAATATCATTAGTTAAGAGGTAGGTTAAGTGTTTTCTCTTCGTTAGTGGTATAAATATAAACATATTACTTAAAAATAATACTTTTTCTTTCTCACAATAAATCCTAAGTCTTACTTAAGGATAATTTGTTTAAAATTTGAACTCTACGGTTGCCGAAAGGTGGTGATGGTGGCTGCGACAAATAGGAACATTGGCCCCGATGATGGACCTGCGATGACGACAACGGCGATCATCCGGTAACGAGGACTGCACACGACGGTGGTGGTGACCAGTGGTGCGCCGTCTAACTGTGCGGTACGCGAGCTATGTGAGCGAAAAATGAAAACTTGTCGGCCGTTATTTCGCCACACAGGTTGCACGCGAACGGGTCTCTGAAACTGTGGAAACCCATGTGCATCGAATACATGATGTTCTCCTTGAAAATGATATCGCAATGGTGGCACACATGCGTCTCGTCGTCCTTTTCAGGTGATGATACAGACTGCGGCTGCTGATGTTGCGACAAGAGGAGTTCTTCCTTGTTTAGTGGCGACTGTTGCTGCTGTTGCTGGAATGGCAATTCCTCCTTAGTCGGTTGCTGCACTTCCTCCTTAACCTTATACTCATGGCAATGCGCCTGGAGAATCGTCGCGGCGGCTACTCTCGGTGGCGGTGGTTGTTCGGCCACGGCAGGACGTTCGAGTTTACACGCGATGCCCTTGCGGCGGCTACTACCTGCGGCACGTGGAGCCACCGAATCTTTGCTTAAATTCAACGGTCCCGTTTCGACGACAGCGGCGGACACATGCAGGGACGTTACTGCGGAGGACTCAGTGACCACGACCGGTGGTTCGGGCGTCCGATCGCCGCTGTCCACCTCGGCTTGGACCACATCATCGGGATGGTATTGCTTGTGATGGTGGTGGTGGTGTTGGTGATAGTGCTTCTGCTGCTGCTGCTGTTGTTGTTGGTGATGATGGTGTTGCTGTTGAGCGTCCATCTTGTCGTCGACAGCCGTAGAATTGTTGTTATTGTTCTTGATGGCCAAGTACTCGGCCTGGTAATCGACCATTTCCATGGAACGCTTGGTGATCATCGAGTACATGAAAGACTCAGCCGGGGTCGAGTACACGGCCGGAGCGACGCCGGACGAAGGCAACTGCAGCAGTTGTTGCATGGAATACGGAGACGGATGTCCGCCGCTACTGCTGCCCCCATCATCCTGCGACGACGACACTATCGTCGGCTGTTGCTGTTGTTGTTGCTGCTGGTGATGGTACGGGTTGTGACGGTTCTGTTTCTTGTTCTGTCTGGGCCCGCGCCGATTACCTACCACGTCTATCACGATATCCGGGTTCGGTGTGCCGTCCGGGTTGAGCGGCGTGGCCGGCCGGTGGTCGCGTTTCTTTAGGTGCTGTTTCAGGCTGTGCATGTACTTGGACGCGTAACCGCAGTCATAACACTGGAACTGGAACACGTTCGAGTGTGACTTGAGGTGAGACTGGAGCATCGACTTGCTCACACATTTGTAGTCGCAGTCCGGGCACGTAAACGGCTTGGCACCCGTATGGTTTAGCAGGTGGTACTCGTAATGGTGTTTCAGGTCGGTGGCGAACTCGCAGTTTGGGCACTCCAGCAGCTGTTCCGGTTTGATGTGAGTGCGGATGTGCTTCCAGTACTGCACTTTTTCCGTGCATTCCAGCCCACAATGCTTGCACTTGTGCTTTTTTGGCTTCTGCTCTTTGTTGCTACCACCACTTCCGCCACCAGTCACGGAACCGGCACCGGTAGGTTTCGGGATTTTCAGGTCAAAGTCTTCACACCCCGACAAGTCTCGGTAGCTAGACGTCGGTGAACTGGCCGTGCTCCTGCCTTCCGAATCATCTTGGTGTAGATCACCGACTGACTGATGATTTGTCGAGGTCTGATGATGATGGAGATGATGATTTAGATGATGGTGATCCAATGGACGAGCTAAATCATACGGAGAATGACTAATAATTGGCTGGTGTTCGTTTTCCAAAAACATTTTCTTTCTGCAAAACCACAGAAAATAAATAAATAAGACGTTAGAATACACACTACGTTACGATATGTTATATGCGCGATAGTATACAACGGTATGTACTATATATATATATATATATATATATATATATATATATATGTCTAAGAATTGATTTTTAAGGAACACGAGTGGAAAAAAATATAAGAGGAGGAAGGAAAAAGCCCCAGCGAGTTTTAGGGCGCATGACGTCGTCGTATTCACCGAGTACGTGTGTGGCGCGGAGAGGAGAGAGAAGCGATGATTGCCGGTATTGATTGGACCGGGGGGCGCAGTGTGAAAGAAGGCCAAGCGAGCGGGTAAAAAATCGTTTTCGCCGCAAGGGTCGAGTTTTTCATTTTTGTTTTCACCGTGGCGATGTGCGCGGCGTGGGTGGCGAGGGAAGAGGAAAAATGGCCGACCGTTCCCTGGACAAAACAAAAAGCCATAAAATAAATGCCTCTTCAAGCACGGGGCCCCTTTCTAATGAATAAGGGAAGGAGATGATCGGGATAGAAACCACCGCCGTCGTCGTATATACTTTTTTCCCTTCTTTTTTTTTCCACCACTCTTACCACTCACTTCGCTCCTACGTCATATTCCGCTCGTCCTTTACCACCACTATTACTTCTTTTCTTTCTTGGAATTGTGTGTGTGTGTATGTGTGGTTTTGAAGAAAATGGTTTTCATTTGGAAAGAAGAGTGAAAGAGAACGATGTGGTGCGCAAGGGGGAAAAATAAGAGAAAAGTGAGAGCTTTCTCGCTGAAAATTGAACATTATTTTTACGACTTATTTTCCGTTTGAAAATTGGAATCTCCACCCGAAAACTACAGTTTATGCATTCGAAATATTTAATAAAAACTTTAGTTCCATGGATACTTATAGATATTAGTTATTTATGAACGCAATGAAAAATGCAGATATTTGTCTTATTTGTTTGTCAAATCCCTAACGTATTCACGAATAAAACATTTATGTATTTATGCACAATTTCAATCAAAGATTTATATACATTATAATATATAATTCGTAAATAAATAATGTAAAATTAAATTTTATACAACTATTTAAATATAAGTGTAGGATATACCTAGATTTAATTATTTTATATAATCAAACTAGTTGATTATATTCAAATTTCGAGGAAAAAAAAGTTAATTAAAAAAATCATCATTGACTATTCAAATAATAATAATAATAATAATAATAATAATAATATTTAAATAATATCAATTAATGTTTACTTTTATGTTTATTATTTATTGAATAATATGAATGAAATACGGCTGTACACAGTTTAGTTCAGTATTGATAATAGTGTTCACCGTTAGTCAGCAATTACTTTAATCAAAGTATCAACCATATGTTTGAAAAAGTGAGGTTCAGTTAAAAAAAAAGCATAAATACTCGAAAATGTATATTACCCTAATCGGTTTATATAATTAATCATTACGTGTAAGTATAATTTGACAGGAAAGGTAATAGTCATCAAAGAGTATTGAAAATTATACACACATTAAGTCGTAATTGACAAATACTTGGAAAAATTAAAATCGATGTAAAATGACTACCCTTAGAAAATAAATACAGAGAAGTTTTTGGAGAATGAATAACATAATTATAGTGAGTTATACAATAAGTCTCTTGATCCTACAAGTTGGTTAAAAATAAAATGTTAATCAAACCGTCAATTATTTGTTTCATAATATCGTACCTGTATGAAGGTATTCAATTTATTTTTTTTACAATAATATCTTTATCACTTCTCGATATCTAACAAGTACGTCGTTAATAAGGTATCAACAAAAATAAACAATCTTGTTAACTTATCGGCATGGAAAAAGTTCCGTCAAACCGGTGTTTGTATAAAATTTTTTTTGTCTTAAAATGTAAAAGCTTTCGATTTAATTGGCATTTCTTTTAACATAAAGGGGAATTTTACAATTATTAAAAATACATTATACCTCAGAGTCGATTTTTAATTTGTTATACTCCGAATAATATATATAATTAGAAACGAGATTTCAGACATTTTCAAGCAATCGCATTATGACTAGGAAAGATTTGCTTAACGAACAATATAACTTAACTAAAATAGTACGTGCTTACGAGCAAATAAGAAACTACCTTTAGTAAACAGTAATATAATACGACAAAAACGTGTTCGGAACTATTGTCGAGGAGGGACAGCATAAAAATCTCAACGAGAAATGAGCGCGAAAGAGGTGTTTACATACATATCAAAGGGTTTCTAGCAGTCGGTAAACCCATTCCCGTTCAATCAACTTACCCCTAGCCAATTTAAACGCCTCTCTTCAACATAAGGGCTTACTCGCCACCTCTATAGACGGTAATTAATTTCAATCAAAAAAGTATCCTTCCTCGACAATCATTATTATTGTTATTAACGAGTGGTAATGGACTTACCGTTTAACCGCAATGGATGAAACACAGAGACGATGATGAGGATATTTTTCTCTTCTGTCGGCGGTACGACGGACCGTCGTCGAAAAGTTCCGTGCAGTGCGTTTAGAGAACGGCGGCAACGGCGACGAGGAGGAGGAGCGACTCTGGTTGCTGCCACATTTCCGACAGTACAATTATTTGCACGATTACACGCAGAAGTCCGAAGGAATTGATACGAATATTATAGTCCGTATCGGACGGCGAGAATGAAAATTAATTAATAACAAAAAAATCGCACGTGATCAACGACACGCGCGGGCGAGTAAAGACACACACACACATACACACACACAAATACACACTAACTAACGCACGCGAAAGATACACGGGACACTGAGCAAGGACCGGTGTGCGTACTGTGCGTCGACAACGATTATTGCAGGTTCATCTGCTGCTGCGGGCGACTCTCTCGGTTAACCTACCCCAACGGACGGACGTGCCCCCACCGCCGCCCGGCCATCGACGACGGTGCACGACGACGATACACGCCCACCGACCAAACCGTGTACTCATGTGCGTGTGCGCGTGTGTGCGTGTACTCGTGTGTGTGTGTGTGTGTGTGTATGCGTGTGTGTGTGCGTGCGCTTTTTTCTCCTCGTCCACTTTTTTTTTCCTCTTTTATTTATTTTTTTCCCCACTCCTGTCCGTTTGCCGAGGCGAAAGGATTGGGCCGGCCCCGTAATTGGGTGTGTGTTTTTTTCCGACGCTCTCTGTCAATAGGAATACGCGCCGTCGCCGACGAACGCCGCCTCGCCTCCGTCGTAGTAACTCGTCTCGCCACACGCCGCGAATAGTTATTATAGTTACGTATATGCCACCGGCGAAAATCCCATGGATTATAATAGGACACCACCAATAACTATTAATCGTTGCAATGATTATTGTTCTTGCACTTTCTCTGAGAAAACTAATGAAAACATCGTCGTCACGTTTAGTCACACGATGTTAAGACATTATTAGGAAACTGAATTTCTAGAAAAATGTTCTGAAACCGTTTGAATAAAGGTCCTGCGCGATTCCGTGTTGGATACTCAGTCTCGTGACACGCACGCGACAAACGTGACGGCGTGACCCGCGTAAGCGTACGGGAAAATGGAATCGCGACTAGCGCGCGACCGGCAGCCTTTCAATTCTTGTTCGTCGTATCACTTGTTTCCTGGCGGTCCATTCAACAACACGCTACATTAATAAAACCGTATTCGAAATATTGCCGTAAAATAATCGCTGAGTTTAACGATACTATATGGTTTCGTTTTCCGCGTAGAAATACCCGCATATATCCCCCTCGCTGGCTTTTACCGCCCGACCATCATTCAGTAATACTCGTTGTGTACATTAATGTACATTATTTATACATAATACTCATGTTATTATACTACACTTATATAAAATTGTAATATGTATCTCCCCAAAGTCCGTAAAAATACCGTTGATAAGAAAAAAAATCAAACAAACATTTTCTGAAAATTGTTTATTTATAGGTAAAATTTGAAAATGTAAAAAATAATAATAACCATTTACTTTGACTATAGAAAATATAAGCATTTAAGTCACTTTTAGTAAAAAATCATCATTAAATGCTTCTTACTATTCTTGAATAAAATATATCCATAATGATAAAATGTGTCTGCTGATTATTATTATTATTATTTTATTATTCTTTCTTACTCCAGAAACTTCATCAATATAGATTTTATTGGAAATTCCCTAAATACAAAAAAAAAAATGAGAATCATATATGGAACGTATTTTTTTCTTTTTGTTATTATTTTTATTATACATACAAAAAAATTTAAATCATTAAAATCAAGGTACTATTTTATCTAATTTGTTATCGAGAAATAAAGGTTTATGATCGTTAAAATATTATTATATTGAATCTTAATATTATTTGAAATTCAACATATGTGTTATCTACCTAAGTGTCTCCTATTTTCTTAGGTAAACAACTTGCACGAGTGCCTAAATACGTCTTTATATTGCGTGTTGACTCATTTCTCAGCAGCTGAAAATTTGTGCTATAGCAGTTCGAATAAACAATTATAATTGGAATTTCCTAATTTAAAATAAGCCTACAACAAGGTATAATGATTATATTTTTAATTTTCAATCAATTTAAAAAAAAACAAAAACAAAAATATTAAACTTTAATATGTCGATTGTTATGTGTAGGTATTTGATTAAGTTGTACATAGTTCGTGTTAAATGTAATTCAATGAAGTTGCTTAGAGTTAAATTTTCCATAGATTTGAAAATGTAAAACATTAATAACTGTTAAACTATGTAGTTAAATAAAAAATAAGTATTAACTATGTATAAAGTGCACCTTGTCTACGATTCCATCAATTTTAATCTTCAACGTTCAAATATTATATTTTATAAATATATGTAACATACACATTTTTACTTATTTCACCTGAAAAAAAGGCCTGAAATTAAGCAATAATATGTAACTTGAGACCATCCCCCTTCTTGTGTGATCGTATACCATCGCATACAAATTAAATAAATATTAGTTTATACGAAATCGAAATAAAAAATTAAGAATAATGTTAATTAAAAGAAAACGAATCATTTATAATTTTTATAATAAGAACATGTATAGGACTTCTCACCTGCGTCTCAAACTCACATTATTAGTATAATTATTTGTTTGGTTCATTGGTTATACCTGTATATATTTTTATGTATGTTATGATAATATCATATCTGAACTGATCATCGATATCAGGTTGTTATAATTTTATACCAAATTATAATTTTATTTTATTTAAACGCATTTGTATTTTTATTTTTGCTATAGTAATTTTAATTCGTTTTGGTGATCCGTTTGAAATAACACTACAGTTTACAACAGATGGATATCTTAATAAATACAATTGATAATTAATGTAATCGATTAAATATAACTACTATCTAGAAGTCAAAGTAATAAAGGAGACGTTATTACTGAACTACAGTTTTGGTCGTATGATGTATTTATTAAAATAATTCTAATTAAAATTAAATTAATAAATTCATAAAAGAATTTTATATTAATAGAAAAGGACCTAAATGATCAAGAATGCTTTTAAAAAAAATAAATTAAAAAAAATATTGAAATTAATGTTTATTAAAAGTAGGAAATTGCATATTAGCAGCAGTGTATTTGGTACAATTTTTCAGGGGAGGAGGAACGTTTTTACATGTTTACCGCGGTATGCCTATGAAAAATTGCGGCATTAAATGACTATAGTCATTTCATATATAGGGCTAAGATTTATGTGCATTTGCATGTTTTTTCCTCAAGTCCAAATTGATTGGTTTTCACTATGTACACGATTTGGCTTACTGTCGAATTAATAGGACCATTTTTATTTTGCATATTTTTGCATATATTGAACATAATGCATATAATTACGTATTTATAGATTTTTGAGAATCTTGTTAATTTTATTAATTTTTAAACTTGCAATTATTTTTAAGTGAATGTTAATTTTTATCTAATGAATGTTTATTTTTCGAATCGTCATAAATATACTACATATATAATCTTATCATGGTCGGACGACAGATATAATTATCCACACATTATTTTAAGACGTACTTTATTAGAGGTCTGCACGGGCTGACGAGAGTAAATTGTAAGACAGAACAGAATTACTTCATTTCATAACTATGACTTATAAACTATATTAGTATAAACTAATATTTAATGTAATAATAACAAGTTGATAAATCATATTTCTAGAAATAATAAAAATTTGTTTTTGCATATTTTTGCATATTTTGGTAAATAAAATGCATATTATACAATTTTTTATTGCATATAAATTCTAGTCCTTGGATTAATAATGTAATTTAACTTATAATTACAGCTTCCGCCAAACAGTAAAAAAAAAAAAGCCTCGCAGAAGGGAAATACCCATTTAACTATGGGCGTATTTTAGAGAGGAGCGAATGGGCGATCGCCCCTCCCCTGAATCTGTATTTAAGGAATTGATTATATGTGAGATACACATTTCAAATTTTTTTAATGTGGATCATTTTATAACGAAATCAAATTACGCGTGACTGTGAATACTGAATTGAGCTTTTTATCGGGTACATACTTAGTGAAAAATCAAGTCAAATTCAAGCGTAACTTTCAAAACACAGACAAGTGTTAAAAAATGTACCCAAAAGTCGATTCTAAGTGGATTAATCCACTAATCCGGCATTAGATTAAAAAACAAACCACAAATATTAAGAACTCACCTGATTTAAATATTACCAACAATTTTACTTATACATTTTGAGCTTGAATTAAAGAAAAAATTTGAGTCACCCCTCCCTAGAAGTAAGTCTAAATATATCCTTGCATATAACCATAGTATCGGAATATTTAAAATTAATTTCTTGAGTATTTTTTATTCACTAGGAATTCTAATATATCATGATTATAAGCGTTTTCTAAAATATTTTGCCAAAATCCGAAGATACATACATGAATATTTTATTCATATAAATACCATTCACTCAATAATTATATTTTACTATTTTCATGACGATTAAATCAAAAAGGTGAATATCTGGATACATCCTAGTAACTAAGTGGGGTTACAACAGTAACATCCAAACTTAAAATCAACTAAATTATGCGCCATAATTTATATCTATAAATGAGAACACATCTTAGACCGGCAATATTTTACAGCAGGACATTTTTACCGCGCCGTAATCTTACGGTGCATTTTGTTAAAGTACATTAAAATGATTAAACTACAACACACAAGTTTCGTGCCGTAAAATTAATGCGCGACTTATCGAAAAGTGTTGCGTGCACTGGACCTTCCGCACGTTAAAAATATCGCACGACAAAAACTTGCCGTTTTTATACATTGAAATATATGAGTGACAACACACAAGCAATAATAAATGCGGGATAGAATTTTATTTTTCACTCAAAATGTAATCATTGTTATTCGACTTGCTTTTCTGAAAATATGTCGATCAATTCTAACATGGATTTGTTAAATGAAAACTTTCAAAAGCTTGACGAAGATATTTTAGATATTGATCTGTAACAAAGTCAATAGAAGAAATGCCATTATTGTGGGACAAGACAATAGATTCTTACTTAGACCGAAACGAAAGAAGAAAATGCTGGAAAGACATATTTTGTAAAATGAAACCGGTATTTAAGGAGCTGAATAATATTTTACAAAATAATATTCTTGTCCGCCATCGTTAACATGAAAAATATTGCACGGTAAAATATCTTGTGTGTTTTCCGATGAGTATAACGCGTGGTAAAATGTCGCGCGGTAAAATATCGCCCGAATTGCCTTGCAACACATACAATTTACACGAAAAAATTGTTTAGGTATATCTTATAAATAGTTAAGATTATCATTGTGAGAATTATTAAATTATTGAATAACAATTTTAACAGGAAAATAGTTATCATAACCAAATCACTAAACCATTGATTTTATAATTATGTATTTTTTAAATTGATTTAAGTATGTATTGAAAATATAATGTACTTATCATTATATTATATGCTTTCTTAATCAATATATATTGAGTAATTAATGAATGTTTTTTTTTATTGAAATTTTGTAAATTTGCAATTAATCTCAACAAATGACTAATGAATGTTAAAACGTGTATATTTAAACGGTCCATACAATATAATTAATCTATTAAACTCATATACATATTTATTGCACATTTCCATTTCCGTTAGTTAAAAAACGTTCCAACATAATTATTACTCTATATAGACTCGTTTGGAATTTCAAATTTTATATTTTTTTCTAAAAAATGTGTTATTAAATTTAACAAGTAGAATATTATCTGCTAATAATATTTTACAAAGCTCAGATTTGATGACATTGAAACAAGAAATTATAGAAAGACTACAGACAAATTAGCACCAATACGTTCTGTTTTTGACGGATTTGTAGAACGTTGTCTTGAATGTTATTCCGTCGGTGAAAATTGCACCATCGATGAGATGTTGGAAGGTTTTAGAGGTCGATGTAGTTTTAGGCAATATATACCGAGCAAGCCGAATAAATATGGGATAAAGATACAAGCATTAGTCGATTCTAAAACATATTACACGTCAAATATGGAAGTATACGTTGGCACCCAACCAGATGGACCATTCAAATGTGATAATAGCCCCTCCAGCATTGTAAAAAGGTTAATTTCTCCAATATCAAAAACAGGACGAAACATAACTATGGACAATTGGTATACCTCAATACCTTTGGCCATTGACTTGCTGGAAAATCATAAATTAACTATTGTGGGAACCATCAGGAAAAATAAACGAGAAATTCCGAAATGCTTTCTAGATACAAAGAAAAGAGAGGTAAATTCAACTATATTCGGTTATGAGAAAAATATTATTTTATTATCCTACGTTCCACGTAAAAACAAAAATGTTATGCTAATATCTACAATGCACGAAAAAGGTTTGATTGATGACAGTACAGTTGGCAAAAAACCCGAAGTGATTTTATACTATAATTCAACAAAATCAGGTGTTGATGTTGTGGATGAAAAAAAAGAAGAGTACTCTGTCGCAAGAGTAAGCTGTAGGTGGTCACTTACAGTATTCTTTTCACTAATGAATATTGCCGGAATTAACAGCCAGATAATATATTACGAGAATACAAATAAAGTAATCCCTCGAAGACTTTTTTTGAAAGAATTAGGGAAAGAACTAACCAAAAATCACATGACTAGACGTTTACAAATTCCTACTTTATCATTTACACTTCGCCAAAATATTTTGAAATTGACTGGATATAAGTCAAATGAGGAAACAACAAGTGATGTAGTAACAAGCCGTACAAAATGTTTCTTCTGTCCATCAAGAAAAAATCGATTCACAAAAGTAAAATAATTAATTTTTTTACAAGTTGTTCTATTTTTATAATATAAATTTATACTCAAAAATATGTTTTGCAGACTCGTTGTTCAAATAAAACGTGTCAAAGCTACTTTAGTTTTTGGTTAAAACTGTAAAGCATTTTGAAAAAAAAATGCAAGTCATTAAAATCATTACTCTACTAATTACTAATAGAAGACACATAACTAAAGAAAATTAGTACTCATCAAATGTTATCTCCAAGGCTCATAACTTATAGCATTTACATATTTTTTTTTTTAGAGGTCCTAGAAATACCTATATGAGTTATATATTTGTTTCAAGTAATTAAAAAGCTAAATACGAAACTATATGTTGCATATTTCAAAGTATAAGTGCTATATTGCTTTTTTATTATTTTGCAGACTTTTTCTTGCATATTTTGAAATTTTTTATTTACTATTTTGCATTTTTAAGTCTTTTTCAGTTCCGCATTTAAAAAAAAATTTTCCTTAATAATAATAAGATTTTTTTTTATTTTTATTTAAAATAGAATATTTATAATCTGTAACATAAGTACAATAAGCAAATAGAATTTCTTTTTTTTACAAAATATTTACATGATGATATAATATGAGAAGGGAGGCTGTCCAGTGACAGAACCCTCATATATCGATGGTGCTTAATAAATCCCTGCACCAACGCCTTTTTAAATTAATAAGATTTAACATTTTTGTTTTATACATGATATGTTTTTTTTACATGATGTATTTTTTTCACATATTTTTGTATTTTTAGTGCATATTTAAGTGCTTTTATGAATATTTTTAAGAACATATTATAGCGCTTATAATTACTTTTTTTAGAGCTATAAGTTATGATCCATAGTTATCTCTAATTACAACGCTGGATTATATTACTATCACAGATATATATATATATATATATGATCATTCATACTATCTGTCAATATCATTTTAAATGTATCTATACATGATTAGTAACAGGGTGGTTTAGCCAAATTATTATCACTAAGAATAATACATAATAACTGCATTGATTTACTATTCATACAATAAAATAACTTGATAGATTTTCATAGAAGTAACCTACATAAATTATTTCAGTTTTATTCTCGTTAATATATATTTGATTAATTACAATATCTACTTCCATAGGATGTCTATCAACCAATAATGGAAAAATGTCATTCTTTCTTATTCACAAGTGTACATAAATTAATAAAAATAAAAAGAATCAACCCATTGACAATTGAAAAATAAAATATTTATACATTACTTACATGACTGTAATAAATTGTAGAACGAAGATAGTTGCGAAGCGTGTATAATTTTTAAAATCATTTTGCACGAAAAAAAGTGATTATCAACTAGTAATTATTTATAAGTGAATAAAATACAATTAGAATATAATACAATTATTTCATAAATAAAATATTAGAACAGCTAATGTCAGTAATAACGTTATTAATAATGAGATTATGGTAATTTTATTCTTATAGTCAATCATATATTTTTATTGTAAAAGAAATAAATATTTAGGAAAATTATTGAAAGCTAAAATAGTTGTATAGTAATTTCAATAAAATATTTTATAATAAAACTAACTTATTTTAATTAATATCTTTTGTAATTACAATTTATTACATTACCTACTAATGTACTGAATTCCGAGAGCAAGTCGATCGGTATTCATACAATTCACTTGAGTAATTATAATAAATAATAATGTAAACCTAATTATAAGCCAAGAGAAACACATTTTTTCAGTGTAATTTTTGCAAAAAAAATGTTGCCATATTATATTCAATACACTCAAACATTAATACATTTTGTGTAAGTTTAATAACACATAAAATACTTATTTGTTTTAAGAATCAGTGCAATAAACAATAGTTTCTAATGTATGTAAATGAGTACTATAGTATAGACATATAGTCAATTGAGTCTATAGCGTATAGAAGACATTCGTTAATAGGTTTGTTATTGATAGCTATATAACTCATAAGTAGGTAGTAGGTACTACCTGGTTTTCTTAATTGAAATAAACAAAAAAAAATTATAATTGAATACAAAGATATGAAATAAAATAAATTAATAAATAATAATTATAATAGGATTCATGGCTTAACGAGTTACAGATATATATATTGTTTATATGCCTATAAGTTCAGATTTCATCTTTGATAACTAGGCTCATAAACATCGTATGTTCAACTTATTATAGGTAGTTATTTGAAATTATGACTAAGCACGTACTTTTAAAACTGTTGTTTGAAGTTAAAATATTAGGCTATTGTATTATACAGCTAGTAAATAACTTTTTAGAAATATTCTTGTAATTATATGACTCACGGATATTTTAGTATTTTAGTAGTAATTTATTTATATAGTTTTAAATATTTTTCTAATGAATTTTTTCAAACCTATTTGTTTAACAATGACCAACGTATAAATTACTCAACAATGCAGCTTATTATTATTTCATTATTATTACATTTTTAAGATTTTAAATAAAATATATTGATATGATTATTATTTATTGAGAAATATGTATGAACAATAGTTAAATTGAATTTTTTCTTTTATATCATCATATCATAAAATTCTAAAAGTGTACCTAACTCTAATAAAAATGGTAACCCTTACACGTAGTATCTACATACCACTACATATACATTATATATAGAGTATATATAGAGTTGTAAATTTCATTTTTCACATTTAAATACAAAACATCTTTATCGTCTACCATCGATACAACTATGAATAGAGGAGTGTTTATTTTATTTATATAATACTTATTTTTTTTTTTTTTGTCCGTCTGTAACTAAACGCTTTTGACAGGTTCCGCTTGTATTGCAATAAAATCATATAAATGGGTGAGCCAAACATAAACGATTTTGAAAAAAAAAAATGAAGGACTGAGTAAAAAAAATATCCCGGGCACATAAAAAAAAAAATATTTACATTCCCCCTCGACCTTGTGCGCCATTGGTTGAAACACACGTTTTATTAGAAGGGTTGTTTTTTTCTTTCTCGGCTTGCATAATAAACTCGAGCACCTAAAAAAACCATCCACCAATGATCGTCAACCTTTCTTATTCACTCCCATTGTAAAATATATCTCATCTTCTCCATAAAAAGGGTTGGAGTAAAATAAAATAGAACAATAGCAGGGGTGCTGTATATATATAGCGTATACATAGCTCTTAGAAAGAAATCGTTTTGAAATAAGTGCAACCATGAATATGATATGTGTAAAATACGGATGTACTATGAATAATATGAACATAATTATTCGACTATTAGAATCATATTTGCTGTATTCAATCGACACACAATCACATGCTTGTATAATATAATATTTGTTAATTATGCGACATGGTTGTGTTATAGGTTGCGCATGCAATTCGTCGGTACCGTTTTTGTACTAATGTTACCAAAATCTAATAAAATAAATAAAAAGTAACGTTATGACAGGTAATTTACAAATGAGCGAATTTCAGAATATTAAATGCAAAAATCAGTCTGGTAATACTCTATCATCTAAGAATGTAAATGGCCATGATCTTTATATATGGAACGATACAAACAAAAATTATGTGATTAACTAATTAATGATTTATTTATTTTCTACTTTTCATAATTGCAATCAATATAAAAAAAATTTCCCACATTTAAGATGTATACATTTTAATTAAACCCAAATATTTAAACACTTTTTAAACAAGATTAAAACCAAAAATAACCACATTCCTGAATTAATTTTATAGTTACTAAAGATTTTTACAATTTAATTACTTAAGGATTATTACGTACATCTATAGACGCAAATGGGAGGGGGACTCACCCTCCAAAATCTAAAGATTTTACTACATGATTCGTTATGATGTAAAAGCATTCAGTATAGATCTCAGCTTCAGCCCCTCAAATTTCAAATACTATTTGCGCATACGAATAGATAAAGATGGTATAATATTTACCTATATTTTATGTATTACTTTAAATTGAATATATTTCAATTTTGATACAAAGTATTGTCTAATTTGAAATTTGTTAAAAAATTTGTATAAAAACATTTAACGAAATGAAAAAATAACTATAAGAAATATAATCAAAGAATATTAGTTAAGAATTATATTAATCATTCATAATATATTCAAATATGACTTATATTTTTACATATGTACAATACTTTACTCATACTTATAGTTTGTTCAAACAATAAATTAGTCATTATGTTTTTAATTTTATTTTTTTTTTTATCATAGAAAATTAATTAATACATTTATCTTATTTATTCATTAATCGTACCTTTAATTTATAATAAACATGAACCTAATTTCTAATATTTATATTAGGTATTCTCATCAAAAAATTCAATAAGCAGTTATTAACTTATAGACTATTGTTTTGTACTTTTTATATTGTATGTAATTTGTATATATGTAGAGACAAAATGCGATATATTTATCTGATTGATTAATGAAAATTATATATAATTTTTTATATTCGGAAATATGTTATACGTATGTAATATATTCCTATCGACTAATACCCATAATAGATGATGGTTATTGAAATTTACGGTAAAGAGTAGTTGCATATTTTACAAAAGGCCAAATCAAGGAAAAACTATAGTCATTAGGAAGACTATAAAATACTACTGCCTGAAATTAATGAAACTCGTGTACATAATGTACGGATACAGCTCTCCCAATATTCATTAATATACAAACAAATCCAACAAACACTAATTTGTACTTCAATATTAATTATCACTAACAAGCAGTGGCGTAGCCAGGATTTTTAAATGGGGGGTTTAACCACTTTTTTTGGATAAGTAAGGTAAGAGAGCATATGAGAATTCACCCTTAACCCCCCACCTTCTACCCCCAAATTTCTAAACGTAATTCAAGCATTTTAGTATAGTTTTAAAAATATTTATTAACATATAATTTATAATAATAATAATAATTTTGATTTCAGTGTTCAGTCACTTGCTTCACTCTGACAGCTGCATCCTCTTAGGCGAATTTCTGGCAAATTCAGTTATTATTTCACATTTTTATCGTCATACATATTTAAATTGGCCGGAATAAGTCCTTCAAGTGGCATAACATCAATGAGCCTTTGATTTAACGAGCATCCATTGATTCTATTAAATAGTCAAGATACATTATACATATAAACATGGTCCATGGAGGGAGCTATAACCCCCTTAGCCCCCCCCCTTGGCTACGCCACTGCTAACAAGGCATCAATCATCATAATTAATTACGTTTGAACCGTTTATATTATTACAGATCAAAGTTAAAAAACAAAATGGAATAATAACATTTGAAAAATTTGTTTTTATTTTCAAATAATGACGATTGTAGGGATATTCATTATAGTTTTTATATGCGCACTGTGCATATAATGAATGAAAGTCGGGGCCAATACGACAAAAGATCAACGATTGAACTCGGAAAAGAGTTTATCTCAGTGATGTTTGTTTTTCGTTTACATAGAGCAGTGGAAAAAATTCGGAAAATATCTTTCATTTCCATGGACGCGAGCATCGAATTTACATTGACTCGTGAAACGGAATAAAAAAAATGTAAAACATTGCAACTCTATGAAGTGCCTCGTGCCATGAAAGAGTGTAGCCGATTGACGTGAAACGTGCGATAAAAACGTCGTACAGGTATATGGACGTAAGTGTATAAAAAACGAAAACAAAAATAACCCACGAATCGTAATAAAAGGTGTGCTCCATAACGTACCTCTAAATATACAAAATATATATAAACATATTAAGTATGTGTGTGTGTGTGTGTGTGTGTGGCGTGTCGTGTAAATAAATTACGACGTTCCGGTGGCAGATGGGCGGACGGGGAGGAAAGCAAGGAAAAAGACAGACGAACAGAGAGAGTTGAAAAAAGAAAAGCGTTTTAGGCGTATACGGAACGGTTAAAACACCATTAGTCGCGGCGGCAACGATGTCGTCGGCGGCAGGGGAAAACGGAGAGGGCGTCGTTGAGGTGCGGGTAGAGGGGGCGACACCGGCCAGCGGGTAATTAACGTTGCGAAGGTGTTGGCGAACAGATCTCGTCGGTCGGAGCGCTCCACCAAGCACACACGTACACACACACACGCACACACACGCGGCGCGCTCGGTGCATTGGCTCACGCGCACGCGCGCACGAGCCCGTTCCTTGTGCGTAATATAATGAGACGCAGACGCGTGCCACAGGAAATATTATTACGTTACGTTTTGCCGCCGTGTTCACCCGCCCGCCGGTCCGCCGGTAGTTTTCGTATGCGTGTACATCTGCTCTAGCCGCCGCCGCCCCCGTGGTTGATGCTGCGGAGACCGGTCTTAGCCGGCACCACCGACGTAATCGTGGCCCGAAAACCGCGCGCCACAGTCATTATTCCCGTTATTATTACAATATTTTATTGTTATTAGTGTTATGTTATCGTGACGCGCGTACGCGTAAACACTTACGGCTACGATCGTGCATAGGATGCGGTCGATCGACTGGTGTCGTCCGTCGGACCTCAATACATTTAACAAGTCCATACGTACGGATCCGTACGCGAGATTAGTGCGTTTAGCAAATTGTACGGAAGTATTTTATTTTGGGTTAAAAACGATTTGATAAAACTTGTAGTTCGAAAAAAAAAAATTGAGATTACTCCCTTGTAATTACCGGGATTCACTTGTTGTGCAAAGGTCTGTTGAATTCGATGTGGTTGCAAATTCAAAAGTTGCATGCGGTATATACGTATATCAATTATGATTTTAAAACCATTCAGGTTCTTATTTGAATTTATATAATAATGACTTCACTAATTTTGCCCGATCGTCGTAGAAACAGAACATTAACTGCACTTTTTTTTAGTCTTAATAACTCAAAAGAGTCATATAATAAATGATTTAAAACTAAAAGTGAGATTAAGCTCAATAAAAATGTAGGTTATCTATGTAACATTATCTCATTAAGCTCATTAATGTCAAAGATATTATCAAATTATTACGTTACCGTTGGTATCTTCATACATCATTTAATGGTCGCTACTTTAGTCTGTGTACCTAACATTTATAGTATCTTGTCTAAAATATCATAATATGAAAAATGGTTTGTTTCTTAAAAACAATTTGAGGCAAATCGTTTTAATAAAAGTCTTACATCAGAATATAATATTTTTTGGATGTATTCCTTTACTATATTATACTTTATTAATATACTTACCAAACTCTGGTAGTCTGTATTTCTATGTTATGCCAATATTTCATTCTGCATTGCATAGGAATTATACGTGTACTCACTACTCAAAAATATTTACATAAACTTACATTAAATTAAAAGTACTTTGAATTAAAGTTCAACCGAAATTTTCATCTACTAATAAAATAGCTAATATTCATTGTAAATATTAGAGAATATTAGTTTATTATTTATTTGTTGAATAATTAATGAAAATTATATTTGATATGGGATAATACATTAATTCAAAACTAAACAAATGACAAACCTTTTATAATGAGCCTAAAATATAATATTGACTATTTACAAATAAGTGGAAGAACTCGTTTACAATAAGTAAGATAATTAAAAATAGATTAATATTTCTTTTAATATTGAGTGAATCAATTAAGAAAATGAATGAATTTATAATAAGAAATAGGAATCATTTGTACTCGATTAACAATGGAGATACATCATTGGGCTTTGATGATATGTAAAATGAAAGATTTAAAGATATATAAATAAAAAAATCCAAGTTTTATTTTAACTCGTTGAATGAAAACAATTTAAAAATTAATTTAAATGATAGTTGACTGATTTATTATACTATTTTCTATCCGTTGGGTTTTCTTTACGTTTGATACTTATTCTACATGTCTAATTGAGTTGAAATCAAAATATAAACAAGGGATAAGAAATATGTAAATCTTTTAGAATTATAGTCCAGTTTTTGTCAAAAAATGTGATCATTAGAGGTTACTTTTAAATATTTCTTTAATACTTCTTTTATAGTTAAATCAAATTGAACAAAAAATATTTGATATTCAGTACCTATCTAGTATTCCAATAGTTATATTAATAAGCAATTGGTTTAAATGACAAATTTATTCATTTTCTTGGAATTTAGAATGCCATTTTAATAAATATTATACTAAATAAGTGGGGATTTCAATAAATTTTAACTATATATTACATTATAACATAAGAACTTGTTCAAATTTAATTTGAAAAATCCACTTTAATATTATTATTCTGATGGCATTCGTCTAGGATAAAAAAAGAAAATTAGTGTTTTTACCAGACCCCGACGACTCGAAAAGTCATTAAGTGATGAGATCGCACAGACGACAGGCGCCCAGACAAATAAATGTTGGATTTTGGTTGAATGTTGTGTGTGCACTGTTTACTGAGTAGATTTTCAGTTAAACACTAATGTAACGTAAATTAGAGAAAATAATGGGAATTATTTTAAAAGTTGTACGAAAACTAAATCGATGACGTACCAATATATTTTTCTATAGTATAATTGTTATAGTGTTATCTTTTAAAATTAGTAGAATATCATTCATAGATGGTTAGATATATTCGATTTTTTCACAATCGCAATAATTAACACTGGTGTATTTATAATGTCCATTAAATTAATACTAGATTAGTTGAATTCTATTTACTTAGATACCTAAATAATTATTATAAGCCCATAACTTAAAGGTCATTAAGAAACCACGTGCATTTTTATACGCACAGGTACAACTTATAAATAGCAAAAAATAATTATTGATATGTTTTTCCTACGATCAAGATAAACCACTAATATTGACTAAAAATGGAATAAATAAGTTTTTCCAATTGAAGAAATTATACCTGTTTAAATAATAATCAATAATTCATTGATTTCTACAATGGAACATAACATAATATTATTTTTATTTTATTATGGTAATCATTAAATCGTTAATCCATAGTTGTGATATTCAATTTCGCATCATACAATATTCAAACCAAAATTGAATTATTAAACTGATAAAAATTTAAAAAATATCTAGAAAAATATACTAGTCTAACAATTGATGATATTGAAAGTAGAATTTTTTTAAATAAATAATAATAATAATAAGTAATGAGTATAGTAAAATTAATTTGTATTAATTTAAATTTTATAAAAATACAATAAAATATAATTTTTTTAAATTTAAAAATCAAAAAAATGTATAAATCCATTATTTAGTATAGGATTTGACAATAATACTATCAAATATAAATATTAAATGCAATTTAAAATAAAACATTGTAACAAATGAAGATCGAAAAAAGACAATTTTTTTTAATTCACTTACAACTTACTTATATAGTCAAATTAGACGACAGTAAACACAAACACCTTAAACACAATGAAAAATAATCAAAAATCACGACCCTCTTATATAAAAAAATAATTTCCTATTACTAAATCGATAATTTACTATGTCCTAACTGTAGATAAATGTAAATATTTATTTAAACATAATATACCTTAAATTGTAAGAGTAAACGATTTAATAAACTTTACAACATTGACACAATTTAAATAAAAAAAGCGCGAGTTTCCTAGGTTAGGTAAGATTCAGAGACGAACGAATGATATTACTATATTTGTTTTTTAAACTTGAAACGTACTTGAAATGTACTAATGCTTTCGAAAAAAAAGATTTTGAGTAAAAGAGGTTATGTTAATCAGTATATATTTTTAAAATTATTGATATTAATAGAAACAAAATTGTTATAATGTAGATTAAAACTTTTAGGATTTAACGTACTAATTTTCGTTAAAAAAAAAGAGATAGATGTCCTACAATTAGGAAAAATCGAAAATGATAAATGTTATAAACAGCACAAATTTGATTAAAATATTTCGAAATTATGAAATATTTTTAAAATCGTAATATAAGTATACTGTACATTTTTCGAGTCACTACGTTTAATATTTATTGGATAATAACTCAATAACTTATGTCGTTTAATGGAAATTCGTTGAAATATCCAATTTCATCAATATTTTATTTTGTAATGCTTGTATATAAAATATTTCTACTACTTTTCAGTGAACCTTTTTTTGATTCCAAATAAAATTTTACCAAAAAAACCTTGAATATAATTTTCCAAAAAAAAAAATTATTTACAAAAATTAAAAACTCTATGAATTATCAACAACAAAGAAGTAATAGATTTTCGTGATTTTTATCGTTTTATTAAAATGTAATATTCCAACGCAATTAAAATTTTTTTGTACAACGAAGCTTAATTTTTTTTATCAATTATAATGTGTATGATAATATATGTGATATGAATGAGGAACTTTGTGTTCAATGTATAAGAACATTTGTCAAACCAAAATTATTTTATGGATATTTTCAAAAAAAAGCTAAGAAAACATGAAATTTTAAATTCTATAACTCAAAAAAACGTACTGAAAATAATACCATTTATAGCAAACGGTGATAAAAGTACTCAGTCAGGTCTCTGTGATTAATATTTTTTGAGTTACGATGAAAATAAAAATTCGATTTTTTCGAAAATCAGTAGTATGCTGAAAATGCCCTTTTTTGTATAATTTTTCGTCAATTTTTCGCAATTATTAAGAAAACTATTAAAAAATTCCTAAAATGTTTCCCATTGATGTATATCACCAACCAGACAATATTGCATATCAAGGATCTCTTACGCTTATAATGATGAAGATTCCTATTCGAAATCGTGTACATAGACGCGAAAATATCCAATATATTCTTCGTTTACTCAGAATCTAAAATAAAAATATAAATTTTAAAATATATCCTGATGCGTCGTTGAGTAAATATTTTAAAAAAAAAAAAAAGTATAAACTATGAATTATAAAATAATCGAATTTAATTATTAGGCGTCAGTATATTTATAGTTGATGTTATTATTTCTTCTTAGTCAGGCCCGCATTTAAGGGGGGAGGGCACGGGTAGACACATGCCCGAGGCGTTAAGTCTTGGCAAAATATTTTAGCAAAATTAATTTTAAAAATTATGTACTTAATGAAAAAAAAATAGAACAATTAAAAAAAAAAAATAGTATGTTTTATTATGTTATAATTTGTTTAATTTATTAATTAAATAAAGTATTAAACGATTTTCGTTTATAAGTTATATTTTAATATTAAAGAATCTCGATTATGGACAAATTAATAAGTGTTAGGTATATTATTATTATTTATTTATTTATTTTTTTTGGGGAGGGGTCATAAATTATATGCCTGGGGACGCCAAATTTTGAAATACGGGCCTGTTCTTAGTTGATAGTTTTTAATCAATTAATGTATAATATTAAATATCTAAAGTATGTTTTTTGTAGTCTTATTAGCGCTTTTGATAAGTTTAACTTGGCTAGAATAGTAAAACTCTGAGCCAAATTCAACTATCAACCATTTACTACGAAAAACATTTATATGGATTAGATTTACTATTGCAATACATTTAAATTCTTAAAAACATCAAAAATATTTTACCATTGCAATAATCAACTAGAGTTCTTATATGTTTGTATAATACAATAATCGTATTTTGTAGATATAATTATTATATTCATCTTTCATAGTATAGGGTTTATTTTCGATATCCGTACGTAACACTAAAATCAAAATATTACTATATATATAGATACACATATATTACTTTAACATTTAAATTATCGTCAAACGAAAACGAGTTAGATTGACAAAAAGAAACTCTGCGCTTACTATTTATAATTGAAAGTTATTTCAGTCTAACTTGTATGGAAAAAGTATTCTAATATTTTGTGGATTTTGAAATCCGCTCACAATAACAACAAAAAAGTGCAATTTAGTATACATTTACTAGTAATAATATCGACATAAATTATAAATTGTAGCTAGAGGTCCAGTAAATTCGGTATTGAATTATGTACATGTGTTATACATAATATGTATATGTATATTATAGTTTATGTAGTTTTGAGGTACGAAGTGCGTAATCATACACACATATGTGTATCGTATACATTTCGCTATGTCCGGTGAACGGCGCTCAGAATGCATTGGCCCGGAGTCGGGGGAATGAACACTCACACACACACACATGATACATACGTACAATGTATAACTGTAGTATACACTCTATAACAACAAGACGGGCGGACGCGGCGGAATTATGATAATTGCATATCGCTGCACGAGAGGAGGGCGCGCGCGCAGGATATAAAGTAGCGGCGGCGGTGGCCGATCGGTGGATTTAATGTGTTTGCGCATGGGGCAGTGGAGGCAGAATAACATTTGTTGTCCGAGCCATTAAGTATTGATGGAAAAAAAAATAAGAGAAAGAGAAAAAAAGAGAGCGAGAGTGAGAGAAGAGAAAAAAGAAGAGTGGAATTTATGATTTTTCGGGGGCACCGAGTGAAAAACGAGAAGAAAACGATATCCAACCGGAGGTCGGCGGTAGTGGTGGCAGCGGAGAAGTTCGGTGGCGGTGCAAAGGGACCGCAATATTTCAAACCATCTCCACCCCCGCCCGCGTGCTGATCCGATGCCCAATGGTCATTCGTTATTTTTTCCCGAATGTCCACGCAAACACCCCGTTTACGTACCCCCTTCCGATTGCTACCAAATTCACCCTCAGCCTTGGAATGAAAATAGGGGTAGTTGTAACCCGGCCGTTTGGGGTCACGTTTATGAGAAACTGAGTCATCCGTTGGAAACAATTATCGGTACATACTGAAAAGGAAACGCCACAGCTTCCGATGAAACGTTATCGGGTGATGTCCGAACAGATTTCATAGAAAAAAAAAATTGTTCAGTGACCAAGATAATTAAATACATTATTAATGTAATCGTTATTATTGCATTTTATGTGTAGACGAAAAAATGTATTCTCATAAAAATATTCAATGTATTTAATACATGTTTTATATTATTCGTTTATTTATTTGCAATAGACAATCTGATTTCACGATTGATTATATTGACCGTTAGATAAAACAATCTATTGATTAAGCGCAGTATGTTTTGAATTACGCAAATTATCGTATTTGTATATGAAGTTTTAGGTACATCTTAAAATGCAATGTTCAATTATATCTTGTAGGTACAATGAATGTGTTCAATTGATATTTAACCAAAACCTACCCAAACACATATTTTTTCCCTGTTCATAAATTTGTATAAATTTGGATAATTTATATATGTATACATTTTCAATTAGTTTATTTTGTGTATTTCGTTATATTTATTTGATTTTTATTTTAAGTTAGTTATCAAAACCGAAGTACTTTAAAATTAAACATTAAATTGTTTTTAATAAGTCATATATTTTTGTGTTCAATTTTCAAACCTTAAGTATTAAAATTGTAGTACTTATATGAATTTTAACTACAAATATATTGATGTTAGACGTTATTTTTGTCAAGTTTAGTTAACATTTAAAATTCAAACACTATTGTATAATTTTAATTCATTCGAAATGTATAACTTTATTCATACTTTAAATTACAATTGTTTTTTTTTGTTATCATGTACTTGTAAAAATATGTACGAAAAATTTTGTGTACAATTTTCAAAATTTTTTGTAAGATCGAAATAATTTTATCGACATTTTCTAAAATAAACCTAACAAAATGCTCAAAAAGAGTCAAAATCTTTTGAAATCCATACCATTTCTAGTAATTTGTGATATAAGCATTCAGTAAAAATTTAAAATATCTTGGATTATTATTTTGAATAAGAAAAATATTATTAAATAAATAAAATATATTATTTAGTTTAGTAGATAGTAAATAAAAACGAATTGATTATTAGTTTAATAATTCACAATAAGTTATAAATCACTGTAATAACACAACCACTGAACTATCCATTGAATATATAGTTCAAAGCCACTAAAATAAACTGAATAATTATTCCGGAATCGCTTGGCTTCATAGAACTGATATAATTTAAAACATTTTTAAAATACAATAAAATTCAACTGTTTACTTATAGCATAGACATAACTCGGGCTATTATTATGGTAATGAGCAAATACATTTTGATTAATCCATTAATTTTTTTTATAGTTAATAAATCAAAAAATTATAGTTTTCTTGATAAAATAATTCTCACCAGCCTAAAATGTCCTTTCTATAATATTTTTCTAATTAATTTACTAAATAATTAGGGGGGCATTTTTCCGTTAAATTCATAGAGGGGGACAGTTGCCCTCTCTCCACCAATTTATTCTATGTTTTATAGTTAATATAATATTAATGTATGAGAATCGTTATAATACACCTAGTTATAATATGATTATTTTTTATAGTTTCCAATATAATAAATCTACTGTAAAATTCATTAATTAAATTATTAATTAAATAAATTATGAAATTATTCGATTGTTTCTCATGTATTTTAACATAAAGTTTTAGTTTATAAGTGATTTAATAATATTTTGATTTGAAAACAATTTAAAAAATTTTTGATATAAAAATTGATAAACTTGGCAATTTCGATTATAATTAGACTTCATTATAATTTAATTAATAAATAATGATGGAAGTTAAGAAATATGATACACAAAATGTTGAATAAAATTATAATCTTTAAACCGAATGCTTTTGTAATTTTTTACTGCATTTTTTCTGTCGTTAAATACATTTTAAAAGGTAAAGAATCAAATTAAAAATTTGAAAATAAATATAGATATTTTAGTATAGAGCATATAAAAGTATAACACAATATTTTTTTTTGTGAATTGTTAAATATCTTCAAAAATGTAAATGTTTATAATGCTCAACGAATAATACACATTAATCCATCAAAAGGAGGATTACTTGATATTCATTTATACACACATATTCTTCAATAAGAACAGCAAGCCACGGGGAGTAAACTATAGTGTTGAACATAAAAGGTAAAAAATAAAAATATGAGAAGTGTGGAAAAAATCAGCGAATTCATCAAAAACATGAATATTCGAAAAAAAGGATATTTTCAAAGTATTTGTCCATTATATTCAGATGCAGCTGTTTCGCGTAAAAATGCAAACCCTTTTTAAAACCGAGGAAAATAAGGACCGGATGGATATACCAGGGTGTTCGTTATATTTGTACCCGCCATTTTGTTACAAACCATAACCCTTCTGAAAAATAGTTATTTTCGATCGATCCTTTCATAAAAGACACACTGTCACGTACAATAGGGTTTTTTCCACTACCTCCTCATCGTCCTTCCATGTGCACATAACGCGCGTTACCGATCGATCGAATACTGCACAGAGCCCCTGTCCTCCGCACAACACCATTGTTAAATTTATTTCAACCTCTTTCCCTCTCAATACTTTATTTTTTTGCTTTACGTTTCTGCTAGAGAACGTATTATTTCCTTTTATTTATTCTTTATATCGAATTTTATTACTTAAATGGTCATATAAAGTACTCCACCTGAAGTACTTTAAAACTTTAGTATCGAAAATAAAAGATATTATCAAATTAATAAATGATGAAATAAATTAGAAAATAATAATAGACAAAATACAGAGACTGAATGTCACGCGGTACTTATCGTACTCTATTTAGCACTAGCCTTTTTATAATTTAAATTTAATATTTTAAAACTGCTCTATAATATTATAGTAGTTAGAAAAATTTTTTGAACCAAAATTGATAGCTTTAGTAGAATATTGTTTAAATTGAAGTGTTAATAAAAAATTATACTATATAAATTATAATATTTAAATAAAATATAAAAAACAATTTACATTTCCAAAATACATAGAATGTAATATTCACATGCAGTAATACAAATTATGAGGAATTTTTAGTTTTAATCCAAACCAATAATATTTAGAATTACAACTTGTAAACATTTTAAATGATATTGTCATGAAATAAAAAACACTTGATACAAATAAATAAGAGAATGTATAACTTTTAAAAATAATTCAGAATTATACAAGAAAAAAAAAAATAATTTTATTTTTTAAAACTAAAAAGTAAAAATCCACTATCGATTATGTGAATTAATTTGTAGTTTTTAATTGTTTCATCTAGTGTTTGAAAAATAACCAATATTTCGCAAACAATTTTTTATAAATTATTCAATTGTATGCCCATAAATATTATAATTATCTAATTTCTAGAACTATAAATTAAAATTAAAATTGACTTCATTATTATACACCTAGTTATAATATGATTATTTTTTATAGTTTCCGATATAATAAACCTACTGTAAAATTATTTAAATAGCATAAAATAAACAATACATCGACTTTATGTACAATCTTTTTTCAGAGCTTAAGCTGAGTTAGTTTGGCTAGATATTTCCTCTTTTTTTTTTGAAGAAAAAACAGTTGGTATTTTTATTTGTAAATTACTATTATTACGCCAACGGGGGTCAATTTAGATGGTCAAAAGGGGGTTAAGGGGTGTCAAAGGGCAGCTGTATAAAACAGTGGTGCGACATTGACCCCTAAAATTTACACAGTCCAGCAGCCGTGTGACCCGTCCAGCAAAAGAAATAAAAATTCGGAAGTTCTTTTGTCCAAAACCCATTAATCGACCGGACACGTCAGAGGTCAAACAATTGAGCCTTTTTATGTAAAACAGCGAAAAGTCCATAAATTTTGAAACTTGTCATCGAATTATTTGGGGTATATTTTTAAAACGTGAACGATTTTATTTTGTTCAGATTTTTTTCCCCACAAATGAATAGACTTTTCAGTTTCTCATACTCGGAGAATCTTCTGTATTTTGAATGTAATAGCAAACAGAAGGGTCAGAATAATAACGAAAATGTACTACGCAGTTCGCATTTATTCAAAAAAATCATATAAATGGTTGACTTTAAAAATTCGATAAATTTGATAAAACATTAATAATGCACTCTGCACGTATGATTTGTTAATTAAATCTATAACTTTATTGGCAAAGTTTTTTTTCTCTTTATAAAGCTATCAGTTATTGGTTAGGTTAAATTGTATCAAATAAAGGTTTTTTAAATCACGTTAAATTACAACTCTAAACCAATGCTATGGTTAATTGAGATTTATTTAATTTAAATATAATACAAAACACAAAAATGAAGTATTTTTGGAATAACTAAAAATATATATATACATAAAAATGATTGTTGATTGTGTGTAAATATGATTTAAACATATTTATAAGACATTAATTAGAATTAATATAATACTTATACTATTTTTTATGTTTTTATTCAAAAAACAAAAAAAATATTTTTACTACTTGGCACATTTGCACAGGAAAAAAATTTATTTCTAACTATATAATAGCCATTCCGTTATAATATTAGCGAATTTTCACACAAAAAAAAAATTAAAATGTAATATTTATAAAAAAAAAAAGAAAATATTATTTAATTAATAATCAACTAGCATTAATAAAATCTTAAATATATTAAAAATCGAACTTTATACAGAAACTGGGCGTTGCAGGCTCTTACAAGTTATAAGGTGATATACATTTTAAAGTAATGAATCTTCGCGTTTGATAAATGGTTATAAAGTAGAACTCGCTTTAGTATACGACTAAAATACTATAAATTAAATATAGTGTTTAAGCTGTTTATGTAGGTTCTAAAATATTTTAACTCTCATCAAAATAAATTGAAGCTGTTTTGATGTATACTGTACTGTTAAAATATCATATGAAAAATGTTGCATTTCGAATTCTTTAAATTAATTAATTAAACATTTTTTAAAGTAAAAACTAAATGAATAATCACCAATCACGTAAACGTATGATATAAATAAACAATTAGTAAACATTTTCTCGGATTGTAAAAAGTTCTATATAAATATAAGATTTCTTGAATTGTATTTTATAATCCGAATAAAAAATATTGAAAAGTAAATGTTAAAGAAATTTCACAACTTTCTAAAATTGCTGAAAAAATTAACACAGTTGCTTCATTAAGTATCTAAAGCTTCATCCGAATTTCAAATTCTATTTGTGCCTAGGATACAGTATACACATACAGTGCCGGCGTGAGGGGCAAGCAGAAAGTGCAATCGCACAGGGCCTCGGACTTTTGGATGGGCTCATGGGCCTCGTGTTTCAATTTTGTAATATACTCAGAGCTGGGGCCTCACGTTTATAATTTGCACAAGACCTCGCAAATCATAGCACCGGTACTGTACACATAATATAGATTTCTTATATATTCAAAAAATAAAAATCTTATAAATAATAAAAGAAAAACACACACAGATATATATAAGTATAATTAATATTAGTATAATTATACATTTATACATTGTATTCACTTGCTGTACGTGAAAATATTGAAAATAATTATATCTCCGATTCAAATTTTCCGTAACCTACTTAATCACACCTGTATAGCTGTTTAATAAACACTATTTCTCTAATCTACCATATATTATTAGATTTCTGTCAATATAGTTCAGATTTTAAACCAGAAAAATAGTAAACATTGCTTATAAACAATTTAAAAATAGGTAAACATTTTTTTAAAAATATTATTAAATTCATATAAACCTAAGAGAATTTTTAAAAATGTGGAATGAAATTGAAAATTTTTGAGAAATGTAATTTTAAAATATTTTCTAATGCAACTGTGCGGTGATACCTTGTTATTAAGACAGTCCTACACACCAAACCCGACTCAATATTACTTCAGCATGTTCGGCCTCCAATTGTGATCTACGACTTACTTAAATCAATGACTGAATGATACATTTTAATTTGTATTTATTTTATGAAATTTTTAAATAAAATCATTTTATTATTTGATATTTTTAGTTCGTGTATAGTTTATAACTTTTAAGCCTTATACAATGTAATGATTTTTTTTCAGAAAAACTTCAATCTTTGTATAAAACTATTTAATAATACATAATAAATTAATACACTCAACGGTATTTTGCAAATACGCTGTATTTCATATTTTATGTGAATTGTATTATTTATTAAAAGTTTCAAAAAAGTATTTATTGTTTTGAATGTAAGTAATTGAAAAAGTGAATTTATTGTATGGCTGGATAAAATATATATGACGAATTATAAATGCAGTCGAATAACAAAGTGTACAAAAACATTTTGTATGAATGTAGGTACATTTACATGCATCACTGCGTGTAATAAAATAATATATTTTATTATGTGCATGAGATTCGTTTAAGAATTCAGACACAAAAAAGTCCGTTGTAGCAATTATGAAGGAATTTTAGGAAATGATACAAAGGGTCAGAACGATTGTGGACTGCGGTAGCGGTGCGGCGGTTCATGTTTTTTCTCTCTCTTTTTTTTCGCGATTCTCGGAAATGGTCAGCTGCACACGTTTTTGGGTTATTTATTTTTATGGATTTGAAAGAGGAGACGGGGTTGAAAAAGGAAGAAAAATACACATATACGCGCGCGCACACAAGCACACACACACATACACATTGTGGTCGCTGGACAAGAAACGAGGGAGAAAGGGCAAAAAATATAAAATGTGTATCGACTTCTTTGAACGTATAAGAATCCGACAACCACAATATTTTACTGCATATGTTTATTTGAAAAAAAAATACTCATAAAATAACAAATATGCATGTCAAAAAAAAAAAAAATATATATAAACCAAAAATGGATAAAAACAATTATAAATTCACAATCCACTAACAAAAATGCAAAATAATACTTAATCTTAGTTATATTTATCTTTATTTATACATGTAATATATATATATATATCATAATATATCTGTGATATATTTTATAGGATGTCTCAAAAATAACGCAGGATTTAAATCTGCTACAAATTAAATTTATTTCTTTTAAAATAACAGAACAAATATATCATTAACTTCAGGAGAAATTAAGGTTTAACAGTGAAAAACAATATCGGGAATATGGCCCTCCCTACTAGCCCTACAGGC
>NW_020271714.1:206319-217699 GCF_003268045.1 Sipha flava
GTAAATTTTATGGAAAGAATAATTGCCTGTAGGGCTAGTAGGGAGGGTCATATTCCCAATATTGTTTTTCGCTGTTAAACCTTAACTTCTCCTGAAGATAATGATATATTTATTCTGTTTTTTTTTTTAAAGAAATAAATTTAATTTATAGCAGATTTAAATCCTGCGTTATTTTTGAGACATCCTATACAATAATTAATTAAACGTGTATTTTCGGGTACTGTTTTTTTGATGAATGATTATAATTATAAACTAAATCAATCATTTTTCATTGAGATTTTTTTACTTCGTCCAAATAATTTTAAATAACCAATGGGAGGTATTTGGTTTGGTTTACAATAGCTTATACTAAATTTTTGTTTTTTTTTTTTTAATTTCAAGATAAATTTAAAACCAAAAAAAAAATATTTCTTGTTAATATTGTTACTTTAGTTAAGGGTTAACAAATAATGTTGCATGTTTTAATTTACATATATATTATTTTTAATTTATTTATTTATTTGAAAAAAACAATGTGCCCTAATGAACAGAATCGTGTGAAGACCTATATACCTAATAAAACTTAATTAAAATTTAAGTAATAATTCGAGTGAAAATATTAATTACTAACCACTTTAATATGATGTACTGAAATTACCAAAAGTATAGCTAAAATATATATAAAAACGTCTTCCCAAACACTCAAGTGACCGAAAATGTTCTTGTTGAATTACGAGGGTTAATTTTGTGTTGTGTTACAACAGTCATAATTCAAAACAGAGCCGTATGTAGAAGGACCACGAAGAAAATATACTAATTAAGCATTTAACCGTTGATGTGTTAAATTTTACTGTGAACTAATTGTAACAGATAAGTAAAAAATCATATGAACAACTATTTGAGTTTCATATACTGAAATACGTATTATGTTACGGCGGTTGTAACAAGAAACTTATTTGCAGGTTCATAATATATCATACAAATCACGGAAATATATAATATATTCCAACAATTTACATTTACAAAATCTTTTAGTTTTTTTATACATATGTAACAAAATATTTTTCCGACCTATTACCCTACATAGAACGACTTGAAAGAAAAAAATACTCTAAAATGTCTTAACACCGGTATGACAATTTTCTAAATGTAACTGTAATCACGTGTTTTGGTCTTTTCACACGTATAATATATATATATTATATAAATAACATTCACCTATAGGAGCAAAAAATATTTCGTTTTATCCGTTTACGTATAATACTGCTTTAGTAAAAAAAATAATTTGACCTGCCTTTTTTCCACAGGGCAACAATGTATTTCATTATTATTGTTATTGTGTGTGTTTTGAGATCATAAAATGACCTGGAGAGAAATGATGCAACCTTAACTTCTTATAAAGAGAGAGCAAGAAAAAAAAATTAAAGGACAAAAAAATATAGACCTCAAAATTATTCTTGGGTGCATTTCTTGCGCAACTGCCTTTGGCGGATGTCAAGTGTGGGTATAACGGTTCACAAGGCAGCAAAAAAAATTTTTTTATCTCAAAACAACCGCTATCTTTTTGTCTTCTTTTCTATTTCCTTTTAACACAATACCATAACAATTTTCCCCAATATATCATCAATTTCGAAGAATTGGTCGATCCGTTACTATTTTTATTTATACTTCAAATGTAGCTATGAATTGTATACAGTAATATTTCAGTATTACACAATTTAATATTTGTAGGTCTTAGGTATACACATATTTTTAGTTCAAGTTTTCAGGTTTTGAAATAATTTCATTGTTAAAATACTTAAAATTGTGTGGATGTACCTGTGTAGTACCTATACGATATGCGTTTAATATTTCTGAACATTCTGTATGTTTATTAATTATTAGATATAATTAGTATTATATAATGTTATATATTTTGTTCAAATAATTCAATGAATGTAATACTTATTAGTACTTTAAATGATTTTTTCCGACAAATTTAAGGTATCATTATAACACTTACTTGAACTTAAATAAGTATATCTTATCTATTATACATATAAATTAAATTAGTTTACGCAAGTTATACGTTAAGTAGACAAATAAATTATTTTTTTTATATTCTCATTTATAAAAAAAGTTTGCATGTATTTCCAAGTTTTAAAAATGTACTAATTGAATATATTAGTAAAAGAATAAGCTTTTGGATTCTTCTCAAAAGTCAAAAATAAAATAAAAATATATTAATCTTGGCACTGAAAATTCAATTCCAAATAGGCACATAGCATAAATCGAGGTCCTATGTAAATATTTTAGTTTAGTATATATCAATAGTAATGTAAAAAAACTTATTTTGAACTATTGAACTTTTATTTCATGTCAATTATCAGTAGGTCACAAAGAAAGCCATCGGAAACTATAATTCCGTTAACTTCCAAAAGCTACTTGCAAGTCGAGAAAAATGTAGGATACTTTCGATAAAAAAATATAATCTAGAAAGAATATCATTAATTAACATTTGATTTAAAAAATTTAAACTATGAGAGTCTAATTTGTGACTGTGACTTAACAGTTTAGATATAATTATAATACATTTATAATTTACATTACTATTTGTGGATAATATATTAGCTCATACATTAAAAATATTTTAATAGTATTATTAAATAAATGAAAATTTCAAAATAAATATTTAACATATATTATTGTAAAATTAAAGTAGAAAAACCAACTAAGTGTAATAACTTTACTCAAAAACGAATCGTTTATAATATAGACAGTTAATTAAGTAGATACATTATTTAATATAATAAACACGTGTTTTATTTTTATTATTTACACTATAAGTTTTTTAGCAAGTTTTTTTATTTCATGTTGTCACTCCCACTTTCTATCAAGAAGGGTACGAGAATATGGGATAGTAAGAGGGTGAGGAAGTGATAAATATCAGAAACGTCCGCGAGGGCGTTGCTAGGATACCCGTGAACTGTCAATCCGTTGTCGGTGGCCTTAGCCTTCGGGCTCTGTCGTTGTTCAGTGTTCACCACCCCTTTCGTTTCGGCATTTTTATATTAAAAATAGAAAAACCGTTTCACACGTTTTATATAACTTGTAAATATATTGCACGAAACAACCGTGACATTTCAAGATAGTATTCCATTTTTGAAAATCTTTTGTCGAAATAGGTTCATATTTTTTTTTTACCTGAGTCTTTTCAGTGGAATTTTGCATGCCAAACAAAGGGGTTACTTGTCGAAGAATTCAAAAAAAACCCTCTCCAAAATTATGGTTGAACATGATGTTGGAGATAAAGATTCAGAGGGCGATAGAATGTTATTGATAATAACGATGAAGACGTATATTTTGATCACTTTTATAAACATGAAAAGTGTTATACAGGGGTGGATGCAGAAAAAAAAATTCGGGGGGGGGGATTGAAAAAATAAGAATAATTACCGTCAGGCCCGTATTTAAAAATTTGATACCCCTGGGCATGTAATTTATGCCCCCCAAAAAAAAAAAAAAAAAAAAATAAATAATAATAATATAACACTTATTATTTCGTCCAAAATCAAGATTTTTTAATATTAAAATATAACTTATAAATGAAAATCGTTTAATACTTTTTTTAATTAATAAATTAAACAAATTATAACATAATAAAACATACTATTTTCTTTTTTTTTATGGTTTTATTATTTTTTTTATTAGGTACATCATTTTTAAAATTAATTTTGCTAAAATATTTTGCAGCCCCTGAGATTTAACGCCCCCGAACATGTGCCTACTCGTGCCCCTCTAAATACGGGCCTGATTACCGTTATTTTGAAATAATTGACTATTAACTATAGATTGACTATCGTCGATTGTTATCATATGACCATACAACACAAAATTTAGTCAAACCGTCAATCATAATGTACCATTGTAAATAATATTATATCGTTTACGCATATTTACTTATTTTTACTTACTGATAATAGGCGTCTTACAAACACGCATTATTTTTACGAAGTATTGCCATCATGGAATTTCAAAAATTTGAGTTTTAAGTACCAATACCTTTAAGAACGTATGGAAAATTACAAATTATTACAAATTCACTTTTCTTAACAAAACATTTTTTTTCTAGCATATTTTAATCGTATTTTGAACAATTCATTTTTTTAAGATACATAAAGTAGGATAACTACGTTTGAAATTAATCAACCATTCATTTCGGGGAGGGTTTGAATCCCCAAAACCCCTTCCTGCGTCCGCCACTGGTGTTATATTATTATTTCACAAAAGAAATAATATTAAAAAAATTATAGGATAAATTAACCTCATCAGATGACCGTGTTTTATAATTGTTTTTAATTACGACATATGTATACTTAAAACTAGCTAAATTGCACGTTTTAAATGTCGTTTTTTTAAAAAAAAGAAAGTGTTATTAATATTTATGTTGAGAAAAATAGTATACAAATAATAAACAAATACGTAATCATTTTAATGTCTGGAATTTAATGACTAAGCCCGTTCACACAATTCGATGTCTTTTAGTTGAACGGTACGGTTATTTACTATACACCGTACGCAACCCTACTATTACCTTGTTTACATGCATCCATTAATTCGAATTAATTCAATTCGTATTGAATCAATTCGAATTTGGGTACCTGTAAACCGAATTTATTTTAAACCTAATTAACAACCGTTTACATGCAATTAACTCCGGGAGTTGGCTAATTCGAATTTAGTTAAATCGGTTTAAACTGTGCATTTAATCGTGGTATATAACACTTGGTTTTTAGTCTCATTCGTATCGTATGCTCATCAAAATGCGTGTAGGTGGACTTGAATACATTTCTAGTAATATACTGGGAAGTCTTCATTTAAAATACTACATATTTCTCTCTATATCGATTATTTCGATGTTTTATCCTTATATACCTACATCCAATGATTATCCCACAATGTAACTCTTGCTTCAACCAATGATACAAGAATTTCCGTATTTATGTCATACCTTGCGCACTTTTAAATCGTAATTAAAATACTTAAAACAAAGAAATGTCGATCGGCAAAATAGAAAACAAAAAATTAGGAGCCATCGGTCAAAATACCGAATTGTCTGAATACGGTATTTATAAATACATTACCACGATAAACCGAATCGGTTTTTCTACCGTATGACTGAAAACGATTTGCTGTGACAAAACCTAATAACATCCACCTAATCGGTAATTTTACCGATTACAGTAAAATGCCGTATCGTCTGAATATACGCATTTAAATTATATTGACACTGGTTTATACGGCAGTAATCAACGATACGGTAAAACCGCCGATTTGGGATCATATGTATGGGCTCCAAAATTTTAATGAAGTTGGGTTTATTTTATTCCCAGGTAAGGTTACATGTATTTAATCTTTTCATTAATAATAATTTTATATAAAAAAATTATCTCCTAATATAATTTTTAAAGAAATAGATACCGATAAAATTGTTATTTTCAATATTAAATTAAAAATAATAATAAATAATGCTTATTATAAAGCGCACACACAAAAAGGAAAAAATTATAATTTTATAAATGTTATTAATTATCAAAAATATTAATATAACTTTTTTTTTCATCTTTTGAAATTTGATTTTTTCAATTTGATAAAACTAAACTACTTAAATCTTAGATACCAAGATATAAATTTTTGGAAAAATTATATATTTGGAGAAATGCTCATTTGTTGGCTTATTTAACTAGTTTTGTGAAAAAATAAAATATTATAAATTTATAAATAATGTTATTAAAAAAAATTCAGAATCAACTATAGGTGTTTAAAATATAAATTTTTATATATTTTATTTCAATGATAGAGCTAGGAGTTTGCGAGCTGTGCGGTCGCACAGGCCCCCGCGCTTCCTGGGGCCCCACAGTTAACAAAAAGCCGAGCAAAAATCTGTAGATGATTCACGATTTACTATGAATAATCGGAGCCCCGGAGTAAAATTTACAAGTATGAACCCGAACACCGTTTATTATTGTCAAATACTTCAAATTAAATTTTACCATGAAGTAGTCGTAATCTTGGACAAGCTAGATAACGATTAAACATTACGCCGATAGCGTGTAGCGAATTATTTACAGAAAAAAAAATAATTAACATAATTGTAAAACCATAAGATCCTTCACTTCACTCAGAATTTAAAATATTTTTATAATGAATTTATATTTCTTGAGAACACTTAGTCATAATTTTCTAAATAATTCATAAACCAAACATTTTTTATTGATAAGAAAATAATGAAAATGGTAATTTTTATTTGTATTATAAGGTGATAACGCTTTTATTACATCTTTTGAGCATTTGATTGAAGACTTCAGTCAGAAAAAAAGTAGAAGAGTTTATTTTTGAAAGCATATGTAACTATAACTGTAATGTAAATACAGATTCATACTGTACCTTGTGCTAATATTATATTTTATTCTTAATCTATTTAACTTTTTGTTTTATTTATAGATTGTTCAAACATCCCAACAGGTATTTTATTTAAAATAATTAATTATATACACGAAAAAAGAAAGGACTCTTTGAATAAAAAAAAAACTGAAATGCATCATTGGTTGTATATGCAATCTATAGTCGTTAAACAGCGGTAATGATGAAAATCTGCTCTAAAAAGCATTAAAAATGCATAATTTTACACCTAATTAAAAAAAAAATGAATACCCCCAATACGGTAGTTGGGGCCTCGCAAATCACGTGCCGCACAGGGCCTTGCGGTGGCTAGAGCCGCCACTGTTTATAATTACAATTATTCAGTAAATAATAATCTAAATTATGATTCGGTGATAAGCCAAATCATTTTAACATTATTTTTTTTTCATGTACACAAGAGTACAATATTCGTATTGTTAATAAGTCTTAAAGCTCTTCGAAGCTTTATTAAATATTTCATCAATAAAAATAAGTACTTGTGTTAAAACCAACGAAATAATGTTCAAATAAGATGAAGATGCCTGCCAATGACATGCTTCTAACCTTTAGGCTGTTAACAGATGTCATTTAAAGAGTTTCTTCATAAACAATATAAAGAAAAAACTAATACGCAAGGGTGGACAAATTTCCGCACACTTAACCACAGTTGTAATGTATCCCAGATAACTGTAGCAGATCAAATAATACTCGTAAATTTACGTATTTTATATCCGTTTTAGAATTAACAAAAATATACGGTGAAAATTAAATAAAACGTTTTTGAAATGGTGTACAGAATGTTTATTTTAAATAAGAGATGATTACATAATAATCCGGTGGTAAATATAAATCATGTTTTGTTAAGAATATTACATTATTTACTGTAGTATAGAAATTGAGAAAGATTTCGAGTGAAAATATAAATAAACAAAGCTGCGCTGATTTATATTACTTTTATAACTGTTTCATAAATTGTAGTGTCCTTAAGACAATGATCCTAAAATCAATAATATTCTTACCATTTATTTGATATTCAAAGTAGGTATACAATATTTGGATAAAGCTTAGAACTTAAGACTTAATAATCTGTCCATTATACCTTTAAAATATTATATGCCTTAATGTATAAATTAGAATAGACAATAAATAAAAATAAATTGTATTTAAAATACGTTGAAGAAGTAAATTGAGTAGATATTTTTATTTTTCAAATAATAATTATTTTTTTGGAAATAATAAGTCTTTTAAAAACCAAGTTATATTATATTACATATTGTCTTTTCTTTTAAGTTAAAACAACTACATTGTAGAAAAAAAATATGATTTCATTTTCTTTAAAATGGTTTCTATCAATATTCAAAATTAACTTCTCTCTATACCTATATGGTCTAAAATAATACTAATTTATGGGTATTGTGAATGAAAATACGTGATTTATTATTTATCACAGTTTTTTTGTTCATTAAAGGAGAATTTCGTCATTTTCCACTAACGAGTAAAAAGTATTCACTTGGTTTCGCATATTATTATTAATAATTATCCGCTAGTTTCGCTAAATTTAAAAATTATGTTGTATCGCCGTACCAGTCTCTCTAACGACGTCTGTTCTCGAGGATGTCCCCGCGACCCCTTCAAGACCTTTTTGCACTTCCTGTAGACCCTTTGGCCCTTAACTACCGGACATGTCAAAATGTTAAAAATCTTTTCGTGTTTATATATATATATATGGAGGAAGATTCTATAATACACCTCTGCAGTGGGCTCATGCACGTTTGACAAAATGCACATGCGGTACACGTTGATTTAATGTCGACTACGGGAGACTTGAAGGGAGTACACAAAAATAAAATTAAAAAAAATAGAGAAGGAGGAAAACTTAAATTTAGGCTACCCTATTAAACGAGGGACCCCGGCATTAACCTTTTACATACATTTATATAAATTAACGGTTCTGTATTCTCAGTAAGTATGCAAGCTGTGACAAGCACAGGTTCTGCTACAAAAAAATAAAAATAAAATAGTAATACCTAGAGTGTTAATTGATTAATGTATTATAAAGAATAAAGAAAAGAACTAAATTTGTTTAACAATTTCTAAAGAACTAAAATTCTAGTGGAATTTTTAATTTATTAGCTTAAGATTTGAAATTTTAATTCTTAATTAATAATTTTTTAATTATTCACTATATGTAAATGATCTTAAAAATAATGAATGAATATTTTTTTCTATTAATTGCATATTAATTGTAAAGTTCCTATTGTTTAATACAATACTAGATACTAATTAGAATTTTTTTATTAATATATTTATGCATCATTACATTAATAATATAGCTCATCCCTATATAAGTATATATATAATACGTATATTTTCTTTAATAGCTTAATATTTTAATTATATTTAATTTTCTGTTAGTAATTTAAAAACTATAATGATACTCTAAACTTGAATCCAGTGGCAGAGTAACTCATAACTCATTGGTCATACTCTCACAACAAATTATTTTAATTCATCTATGAACTAGAAAAACGTTATTTCCATTTTTAATTTTTATTTATCTAGTACAGCGTTTCCCTAAGTGTGTTCCGTGGAACCTTGGGTTTCTATGGGACAATGCTAAGGGTTCCGTATGTGATTATTGAGAAACTTATTTTATATTATTTTTGAAAAAAATATTATTTCATATTATTTAAAAAAAATTGTGTTTTAAACTAATTTTAATAAAATAGTAAAGAGTAATCATTAACAATATTAACAGTATCATTAAAAAACATTTTTTAGAGTATTGGTTTTCCCATATTTTTTGTTTTTTTAAAAAAATTAGAGTTGAATTGGAATTAAAGACATTAGGGTTCCGGGAAACACAAACTATTTTTTAATGGTTCCGTGATTGTAAAAGTTTGGGAACCCCTAATTTATTAAGTAGGTAGTAAACCACTCATTTAGTTCATTTCAATATAGTAAGTAATTAATTCGATTAATTAACAACTTTTATTTTTTTTACTTTATTTCGTTCCGAAGAAATTTGTTTCCATTAATCTTCCTAATAATAAAAATAGTCCGAAAGTGATATTTTATATAAGTGGTATATAATTATATTAAATTCGTTTCTATTTTTATTATATTTATTTAATATAATATAAATTGGTTAAGTTATTACATTTTAATTAATGTTCCATTATTAGTATTAGATTAAGAGGTTATGTAATAGAGTATGTCCAAATATTTAAGTCTGCACCATAGGATATACATGTAGTAAATATAATATATTATATATTTTGACAGTACACCATTATACTTGGAACTATTGTAGTCTGACTAAAGTGAAAAATGTAATGTATTTCACAATAATATTTCAAATACAGATACTTTTACTTTTTCTGTAATCAAATTTTGGACATAGTAAATCTGTATTAAATGTTTGATAAAATATTATTTTTTAGGTGAAAATCAAAAACGGAGATTGATGTTCTAGAAAATTTTTTTAATTTTCTATTGTAAGACTACAAAAAACATTAGAAATAACTTTACATTATAATTCTTATCTTATATAGTTCATGATGCAAATAATCACTTTTTATTTTGTCTTTCTTTCAATTTAATAGTGGCATCTCTAAATTTAAACTGTATTTAAATATCACAAAATTTTAATTTATAGATCGGTGGTACTATTTTAATTATATATGATTGTGTATAAGGACATCTAGTATACATATTATATTCACATATTTTATGTACGGTAAGAAGTATATATACAATTCACAGGGACGCCCGCAGAAATGTAACTCAGAGGGGATGAATAGCAGGGGCGTATTGAGACTTATTTCTAGGGGGGGGGAATCATATTTTTTCTTTAATTCAGGCTCAAAATTTACAAGTAAAATGTTTGGTAATACTTAAATAAGGTGAATTCTTAATAATTGTGTTTTTTTTTTTTTAATCTAATGTCCCGGATCCACTTAGAATCGACTTTTGTGTAGTTCTTTTTTAACACCTGTTTGTGTTTTGAAAGCTACGCTTGTGTTTTATTTGATTTTTCATTAAGTATGTATCCGACAAAAAGCCTAATTCACAACCACGCGTAATTTGATTTTGTTATCAAATGATCCACATTAAAAAATTTGAAATGTGTACCTCACAATTAATTCCTTAAATACGGATTCAGGGGGGGGGCGATCGATATTTTCCCCCTCCCATTAAAATACGCCCATGATGAATGATCGCGAATACCCGATATCAGACAGGATTGGTTTTATGTAAAAGACTTCTTATTTTGTAACTGATATAAAAAAATCTCAGAGACAATGACTCCCCCTTCTCCTCCGGGCGTCAATGACAATTCATTTATTTTCAAAATATTATCTAAGGGTTTTAGAATAAGTTTTTCCTTTTATGTAATAATAATACATGAATTATCCAATACGATAATTATAAATACATTGTTTTAATACAATGCTTGTAGCTGGGTTCCTGGTAACAACGTAACATATAGTGTTTGGTATCTGCCTGGTAAACGCTATATCAAGATGGCGCAGTAAAAATCGCGAAGAACAGTTGCAAGGATGTATAATATAGAAGCGCCGGGAAAAAGTTACTTCAACGACTTGCAGAATATTGACAAGCAAAGTGTGTGCGTGTGTGCGCTCGCGCGTAGTCTCGTAAAATCATTCATAACGTTATTTCCGTGTTTTATCAGAAACATTGCGGGACTTTAATTCCTCTGGGGTCGGTGGAAGGAACGAGAGTTGTTTTTAAGGGAATTGATTTTTGGGGGGTGAGTGTCGGGGTAGACTTGACCGGGACTGGCAACGGGAGGAGCGTAGATGCGCCGGAGAATTGATTGGATTTGGTCAGCTTCTCTTTTTTCTTTTTTTTCCCCTTTTCTCTCTTTTTTTCCTACTTCTTTCCTGTACACACACACACACACACACACACACACACACACACACACACACACACA
>NW_020271714.1:217709-311811 GCF_003268045.1 Sipha flava
ACACACACACACACACACACACACACACACACACACACACACACAAATACACGCTCGTTTCTTTTTCAGCTCGAGAAAACCCGGGGAATTCGGACAATACATAAAACATACACACGCACGCACGGCCGACGTCGACCGTTCCTGCAATCAGCTTTCCGGAGAATTAATGGTGTGTAGTATAGTAAAGTGTTCGAAGTGGGTTTTTTCTTCCGACTCTCTTGGGAAAACTATGTATGTATATATATAGTTTTTGTATTGGTGAAGGGGAATTCACACGTTCGACTGGAGTATTGATATAAACCCGAATAAAAAAAAATGAAGGAAAATGTGAACGAAATATCCACTATATTTTGAAAAAAATTTGGTACGTAGAATTACATTAATTGAGTAATAGTTTTTTGTATCGAGTTTGACAATTGCTCATATGCACTTTATTAATAGATGAATATATTAAATTTAAATCCATTCATATAAAACAATAAATAGGAGTTACACGACATTAGACTCAACCACTACATCGAGAGCAGTGGGGAACTTAGCGACAATCAATTCGGTTTCCGAAATGGTAGATCAACCGAAACGCTTTGGAGATGGTTACGAAGATCATAGAATTCGCTGCCCGAAGAGTAATTTAAGAAAAAGACCTGTGTGTTCTGATTGCCCACGATGTTAAAAACGCTTTTAACTTGGCTCCATGTAAGTATATAGACGCAGCCCTCAGGTCACGCGACATTCCGGGATATCTAAGACAGATTTTATGTTCGTATATTCAGGACCGGTCATTAATTGAGGGAAATGAAGAATACCTGGCTATAGGAATATTTTCAGCAAAGTCCCTCAGGATCAGTCCTTGGCACCACGGTATGAAACATTTTCTATGACGACCTGCTGAGAATACCAATGCCATTGGGGTATTCCTTACAGATTTGTTGATGAAAATTAACACCTGGATGGCGAACCACGGATTAACACTGTGCCCATTGAAAGACAGAAGCAATCATGTTGATCAAAAAAAAGGGTTTTCCAACTTCTGGAAATTAAATTAAAATATTATCTTACACCCGTAAAACAGTCCCTGAGATACCTGTGCGTGGAGCATGACTTGAGCTGGTGCACGCGGCACATCGTCATAATGACAAATAAAGCGGCAAAGACTTCAGCAACACTGGGTAGACAAATGCCGAATTCTTCTATTTTCATCTCTTTATTTTATTTTTTATTGAATACATTTTATTGAACATTTTTCGTCTTTCGTCCGAGTTTACGTTCATTTTCCGATTTTCGTTTTACTGTGAATCATTAAAGAATAACGCTACGGTTATAGATTGTTAATAATGCATAAAGGTAGTGGCGTACATACGGGTGGGTGATCCGGGTTCAAACCCCCCCCCAGGACCAAAAAAAAAAAATTGTTTTATTATTGAGGACGAGTAATATATTCGTAATTTCATTACTACGCTTTGAACTTAAAGTATACAAATATTATGATAATTAAATAATTAAATTCATAGGTGTTTGAAAAGTTTTGTTAACTACGCTGTTTTAATATTCCAATAGCTATTAATTTACTGTAATGTAAAAGTAAACTGTAAATTAGTAAAAAAGTTGTATAAAATAATATCTATTTATAGCAGTTATTTATCTTATTTGTCTGTGCAACGAAAAAAAAAAGATAACGATTATTTTTGTTAACCCCCCCCCCCCACAGAGCAAGATTGAATGCACGCCACTGCATAAAGGCAAAACATATTTAAAAAGTTTTCGACAACAATTGTCAATTTTTATCTCTATTAGTTGATATTTCTAATGTTTTTATTGTAAACTTGTTTCTATCAAGTTGAATGCAAACGAACACAGCGACGTCTAGTGTTTGCGTCCATGTCGATGCTACCAATTAAACAATAGAACAGTGTGTTCAATACATTCGCGATGACTGTGAACTAAAGAGCATGGTCATGGTTCACGAATTTTGTAACCCATAACCACGTAATGGGTAATATTGACAACGAGTTGGGTAATCAATGTTCGTGACCGCGAATTGGACGATAATAATTTTAGTTTAGGATGTGTACTTCATGAAAACGATTAAAAATGCAAGCAAATATATCCCAATAATATCAAAATAGGACCTGAAAATGTCTTGAAGAATCTCAATATACTCGTACTAGTATTTAATAATAGAACGTGTTTTAATAATTCGATTTTGACTTTAGTAATATTTACTCTATTAATAAAATACAATAAAGTTCTATAAGTTTATGATTTATTCTTGTGGTTATTTATAATTCCATTTTTTCTTCGATTCTGGAAAATCGAAAATTATAGAGTAATTTAAAAAAAACTTCATTAATGTTTTCGTTGTTTTATTAAATTTCTTGAATTATACGTAATATAATATTTCTTCTACTTAGGACGTTCCAATAATTAATAAAGTAACAATTAATACATCGAACACTACACTGAGGCGATATGTATGCCAAAAATAGTACGCATTTAACGTAATCCTCGTGGTCCCAGGGGTGGCTTCAAAGCCTTGGTTAGGGGGGGGGGGGGGCAAGTTATAATTTTACAAAATCTTATAACAAAAAGAAAACAAAAATTTTTAAAATTCGCAAAAATATCAATAATATGATCTATTTGATCTAGAATATCTACTTCATGATATACATTAATTAGACATAATGCTGATAGTCTATCTTCACTGAAGATTCTTCAGTCACCATTGAACGAAGCCAGGTTTTTAGTCTCCGAAGTGTGGAGAAACTTCTTTCAACTGTCATACCTCTATGGCTCTATCTACATACTTGTGCGTGCGTATGATAGTACATATTATAATATGCATTTTTTGTTAACAATAAACATTTTTTTATAAATACAGTACGGGCTTGGGAGGGGGTCACGGCCCCTAAGGCCCCCCTGGAGCCGCCCTTGCGTGGTCTGTGGACGACAAACTACAGCGCATTTTTGTTTTTCTGTTCGGACGTGTACTCCAGTTGAATGTTACAAATTTAGCCATTCACATAGACGCTTTGATGTTGACCGCGATGTATATTTTTTTCTACAAAAAAATTATGTCTTTAATGTAAATATACGTGTTATTTAAAAAAAAGGCCCTCTCCACTATTATACAATCGATATCATTCTACAATATGCCAATCATCAACAGCGGCGGATTGGCCCACCGGGATACCGGGAAAGTTCCCGGTGGATCGTTAGTCTTATTATAACGTTGAGCCGATGTACTTGGATTAAAAATTATTTTACAAAAATAATGTATTTAAGTATATTGTATTTAATTGTAAGATTGTGATGTAAACAATTCTATGAGCATTTAATCCATGAATAAAGGAGACTTTTATGGAAAATTATTATTTTTGAATGGTGGGCCGGTCATACGGTAATTTCTTGGGCCGAAATATTTTTAGCCAATCCGCCGCTGGTCATCAATCAAGTGTATCAAAAACTGTAATTTTGTTTCCCTCCGTTTCAACTGGATCTATGTAGGTATATTTGAATCGACACACATTCGAGTTGGATTTGTATCATGCTTTGCGTTCGTGGCTGTAATCAAGGGCGTATTTGAGAGGGGACGAAGGAGGCATTCGCCCCCCCCCCCATGGCTCGTATTTTTTTTTAATATAATATGTACATTGATTTACTTAAAAAATGTAATATATAAATAATTAAGAACAAAATGATTACTTTATGGCAAAAATTATTTCCAAAATCATTTCGAAAATTTTCAAGACCCAAGTAAGTTAGATTTTCTGAGTTAACAGCCAAGCTTTTTCTTAGACTAACTGCATCAAACAATAATATTCCATGCTTGTCTTTTTCAAGCATACTCTCTGCCTTCTTTTGTAATAGTTTTATTATGTACGGCCGAATGTTAATCATGTTATCATTGTAACAGAAACACGAGCTATATAAGTAATGAACTGTAAATTAGTAAAACTCTTAACTCAAAAACGCCCTTGGCTGTAATTTGCACGAAGTATAATAATATAATAGTACACGGCGTGGCCCGTCTTGATCGTAATTATTCCTAAACGCTGCGGATCGATCGCGATTGCTATTTTTTCGTTCACGAACGAGTTTCTAATATTATCATGCAGTACACACGTAATCGTCTCACAGCCACCGAGCCACGAGCAGTAAGTGGCGAAGCGAACTTTAAAAATATAGTTACGAACAATTCATTAATTATTATTATTTATTAATGACCCACCCCATCCCATCAATCGATTCAGTGTTAGGTTCATAGCAATTTGACTACTATCTTCCAATACACCTAACCATTTATCAATAAGTGATGACGTCACATTCTACTACCCATCCCCTTTAAATTTCAGAAGTAACTGCTTCCGAAAATCATGGTTCGCAACGCCACTGACCACGGATGCCCCGAGCTGGCTCCTACAAGTGTGTCGTAGGGGTACAACAATTTTAGCGCTCGCGTAAAAACTTGGCGTGCGGTTCGCCGGCCAAACGTGTGTAGGGTTTCCACTTTTTCGTGCGCGATGACCGGAAGTTACGGCGGGAGAGTACACGCGGCACGCGATTGCGCGTACTTCAGTACGTCACAATGCGTGTGCGGTTTAATTCGTTTCGGTCGTTTTTCGCGATTTCGTTAACGCAGCGATATTGCTATTAATTGCATTAGCCTTAAGGCCGACACGTATATCGTTCGTTTGATTTATGACTGTAGCGTCGGTTCCGTCTACTATGTGCATCAAATACCTGTGTGGAACAAGTGAGAAGAACCTGGTGGGATTTACCCGATTCCCCGAACGCAGGCGGATCATAACTGTCTTTTTTTAAGACGAACGTTTCTTTTTTTTTTTCTGTTCCCATCACAAATCGTCAACAGTAATAATATTTACTCTGTAACTAGAACGACTTATAGAGCTAATATACCAATATGTAACAGTTTAACAATGATTCAACGTCTCATACGTGTACAGTGGCGGCGGGAATAGTTAATTTATGAGGCAGCTGCCTCGTGCAAAAATGTGGTTGGGTATCCCAATCACTCTAGGACCTAGACAGCTAATTTATAATTTATACTCACAAAGTCACATACTACCTACATACATAGGTAAATATTAGGTACCTACTCTACGTTACATTATAGAGAAATTCTTTAAATATAGAATAAATGGATTGTACTGGGTAAGGAGTAACATAAATTAGATTGTTATAAACAGTATTCACTAATATTGGATACAATTTTCATAACAGTACCCATTAACTTAAAAATACTTATAAATGTTATTGGTGAAAAATAACCAAGTTATGATATATTATGATATATTTTCTGGTACCTGTCTAAAGATGGAAGGTGTAAAATGTTTCAGTTTGAGTGCATGGTCAAAATTAATAAAAACGAAATAAAATATTTTACGATTAGTATATTCAAATTTAAAATAAATTATAAATTGTAAAACTGAAACTGGTTACTTAAAAGTTGAAGCGTTTTAAATTAGAATAATTATTTTTTTAATTTATTTTTACCAAGCAAGGTACACCAAATTGCAAATTTATAATTAAATATACATTACAAAATATGTACTTTTATCAATTGGTGGTGTAGAGGTTAGCTAAACATAAGGCAACTCAAGACACAATTTTTTTGCAGGTGGTAGAAATTATTTTTTTATCATCTTTGGATTGCTGTAATTTACCGTACATTTCGGAGGGTTGAACCTAGGTACATTTAAAATGTGTGAAAAGTAAAATGTAAAGTGTAAACAAATTGGTGGGCGGGTGCTCATTTAAGGTAGTTGCTTCGTAGGAAAAAATAGTTCACGCCGCCACTATAAGTGTACCTATATGGTAGCCTCATGGAGATGAGCGTATTTAGACATGAATTAGACATAAGTTATTAGGTATTAGCGTGTTAGAATAAAACTTCGAACGTGTTCTTGTACTAAATAAAAGCTCAAAAGTTTTTGTCACTCTAAAGTTAAATGTTAAAATCATTTTACGAATGTTATTACTTTCAAATTATTAATCAAATAATTATAGTGTATATCATTGTTATTAATTTGCATTTCTACTTTAATTGAACTGTATCTTAAGCTCTAGATACATTACTAGACTTACGGGACTTATAGGAGTTTGCATATTTTTCGATAATCATTCGAAACGTAGCTAAGTTACATGGACATTTTTTTCGTAGTACTGAGAGTTTAAAGCAATCATTTATATTTTACATATTTAGCTCTTTTTTTTTTCTATAAGTGTATATTTTGTTATACTTGTATTTTAAGTAAATATTTAAACTAAAAAAAAATTAAAACGATATATGACATATATGATAATAATTTTAAAATTACAAAGTCCACAAGGAAAAAAGGAAATTTTATTTATAAAAAAAATATAAAACTTACTGTCAAAAAATATAGGGTTTAAAATATTTTTTTACATTTTTGAAGGAATAGACAATACGATGAAAAATCTTAAAGACTAGCAAATCAACGATTTAAAGTACCTACTATGAATTCACTTCAATAACATCTATTAAAGTCAATAATTCGTTTTCAAGGTATATAAGTTTATTAACAATTGTCGTGCATTTACATATGAATATATACAAAACATTTTGTCATTGACATTGAATTTATTTTAGTAAGATTTTAAAAATTATTAAATTATAAACACAATATGCATTTATAATAGACATTTTTGGTCTTATTTTAAGATGAGCTTAAAGAAGAAATTAAAATAATTAAACATAATCATAAATAAATTTGTAATTTTTGGTTTATTTATACAGAATAAAATATTTTTAAGAGCATAAATACATGCATATTTTGAGGTCTTTTAGAGCATGAAGTCTCTAGCTCTATACATTACTATAGAACACTCAGCTTAAACGGCTTCATCTTATAACCAACAATTTTAATGGCTAAAATTAAGTATATTAAAATAAAAAAATTAAATTATTAATATTCTTATTTAGATTTAAAATTATAAACATACTGGTGTGACAATGTTTTTTTTTTTCTAGATTTTTCATTTAAATACTTTATAAACCAGTATCTAATAACTAATAACATAACAAGTTGTATGCTATGCTTCAATGGTTATGAAAATCAAGAATATATTAGAGTAATAAAATATAAGGTAAATTTGTTGCAAAAATATTTTTTAACTTATAACAACTGTAACAATATTGATTTAACTACTTTTTTAGCTAAATAGTTAAAATTGTTAAATTTTTTCTTAAGTTTTTGGTTATCTTACAGTAATAAAATAAAAATAAAAATTTTAAAAATGTCATTTATTGAAACAATTTAAATAAATGTAAAGATAGAGAAAGAAATACAACTATTACTTATAATTTAATAAATAATAAAAATATAAAACTTTACAATAGGTTTTAAATACATAAAAAATATTTCTTAGTTGAATAATGAGATTTTTAAGATTCATCTTCACTGACTAAACTGTCAGTATCCACTGAAGACTCTTCCATACTTCTGGGCAATGCAATTCTGGCATAATCATCAGTATCAATTGATTTACAAAAATGAATGGCATACTTGAGTTTTTCATTCATTATATCCTATTATATTTAATAAAATAACATTATAAATATTATTTTTATTTATAGCTTGATTTTACTACTTACTTTATTGGTATAACGAGGAATTTTCAAAAGGAAAAAACATGTATAGCTTTCAGGCAAAAAATTATCTGCTGGTGAATATCGATCAATAACCTATAGAAAAATGTTAATAAAAAAAAAAAAAAAAAATTAAGCAATGTTTAATTTTAATAATAAATAAATATTTATTAATTACTTGTAAAACAAAATCTCTGCCACGAAAATGTTCAATAGTTCTTGGTAGTCTTGTACGTCCCCAAACAAACCTTAGGAATAATGATCGTTCTTGATTGGTAAATTCACTTAAAATTTCCCAAAACCATTGCACTAACTTATCATGAGCTTCAACTCCTATGTCATAATTTTTTAATCAAAAATAAATGCATTCAAGAGTTTTTTTTTTATTAATTTACCTTTGTATGTGACAATACTCAACAACATATTTATGGGTATTTCTGGTGATCCACACACCATGGCTTCTAACTCGTAACTTGTAAATAAAGATAGTAATGGCACTGGTACAACTCTTGCCATACCATTTCGCACAATTTTCACTTGTTCATTAAACTCATGTAATCTGCAAAAATATGGGTATGATAAAATGTAATTTTAAAAATTAATAATAATCATTACCGAAAGTTTAAACAGGATTGTATGTATTCATGTTTATTATACTGGGTCACATGTTTATGTTCAGTGCTTAAAACAACTGTGCAACCAGTAGAGGATGTAGTACAAAATGATAGATCAAGGTTTGTAAATTCTTCTTCTCCTTCCAAGTCTCGAATGTACAGTAATCCTATATGAGATTTTTATTAAAATATTTTAATTATATTCATAAAAATAAATGCTCTAAGAATTAAGTTACCAGGAACATAGTCTTTATCAATTTCAATTAAATCTGTAGGCAAGAGTTTCATGCCACACAATAGTTTCCACATGGGTTCAGCAAGATTTAAGCTCAATGGACTGCCAGTACGTATTGCTATTCCAATTAATACACCTGTTTAAAAATAATTAAAAATAATTGATTCATTAGTATTTAATTCAAAAAAATATTAATCTACTCGTTTATATCATTAAAATACTGTACAATATTAATTAATATTAATTATCAAAAAACATATAGTAATTAAGTTTATCAATTATAAAAGATCATATTTACCAAGAAATTCAAACATTTTCATATGCAATTTGGTTGTCGCTGATGGGTTTAATATAAAACAATCTCGACTAGTACCGGTATCTTCTCGACCGTTAGGTGTTTGTATTAATATTGGTAGAGATCCATTTTGAAGTTCTTCACAAATTTCAGCTATACTTTCACTATAACCACCGCCATAATCATCAACACTTTCACCTATAAATATATGAATATTGTTATAATATACTTTATTAAATATTACTAACCAAAAGATTTTTTATTTTATTATTCAAAAATATAACACAACTAATTGTTATACCATTGTACATACTCAGTACAAATAAAACCTTATATCTATTAAGCAATTGGATTCATAAATATTTCAAATAACATACCAACAAATTGAACTTTCCATATACGATGATACAGGAATAAGGAATCTTCATCTAAAAAGTCCATGTTATTCACCATTTGTCCAAATACTGTATGAGTATAATTATGTCCAGTGGATTTTCGTGTTTTGCGTGTTTTAATTCTATTTAATTCAAACATTGGTCCATGTCGTTGTTCTCTCACCATGGATAACTGAAGTACCTGAATATGAATTAAAATATTAAAACTGTCTTCATATTTTTTATAGTAACAGGCAATAAAATACTTTTTTAAAAATGCCTTCTTTCACTGGATACACCATATATGGCCGTATTGCATCTAGACTTAAGTCTCCTTGTATTGGCAAGAATAATAAAATAGTTTGGTTAACTATGGTTGAGAAATGATGCAGAAGTAGTAACCGATTTCTCAATTCATTTATACTGAATTCTTGTAGTAAATCATATTCCAAAGGTATTATAGATGGAATTGCATTTTCTTTATAAGAAGCCTCTTCATTGGTCCATGCAAATGAATGAGCAGATCCACAACTCACTTTTTGAATGCGTTTACCCTAATATTATTATCAATATACTTAATTCATACTATTTAGATCTTAATTTATTAGTTTAAATCAATTTAATTTCAAACAGAATTAATTGTTACAAAATTAAACATTCACAACTAATTTATTTTTTACTTTAAGAGCAGCTATAGGGCGAGGTCTTGATATGGGATGTGCTGTGCCATCACCTAATTGACCCTCATCGTTGTCACCCCAGGCATACACTTCTCCATCATCGGTTAGTGCTAGTACATGTAATGATCCTAAATAATAGATAAATTATAAATAAATATTTTTGAAAAATAAAATTTATTAAAACCTGTAGAAAATTGAACAACTTTTTTGCCTTGAAGTCCACTAACTGGTTTTGGCTTACGCACATGATCATTGTTTCCATGGCCAAGTCTAAAGTAATCACCTTTACCCCTACAAAAATATACTAAATAATAATATTTCAGTAAAAAATTAGAGTTTGAAATAATTTATTACCATGTGTATAATGTTCCATTTGATGACAATGCAACTGAGAATTGTGATCCACAGTCAATTTGAATAATACCTTTGCCCGAGAGGGATTCAATTTTGCAAGGAAACTTATATGTAAAAATATTACAGATAATTATTACATATATTGTTTTTAGAAGATTTATTTTCAGTTTTATTATACATACTTTACATGATTCTGAAACATTATGTCCAAGTTTTCCATAATCACCATCTCCCCATGACCAAACATTATCATCTGAAGTGATACATAATGTTTGGGCATCTCCACTTCCACAAGCTACTTTCACAACATGATAGCTCAATAAACTTTGAACCTATATAGACAAACCAAAATTTTTTTTATCACACTATTATTCTAAACCGAATTTCACTAAATTTACATACAAATTTTGGGTATAAATAATCCTCATAATCGCCATGTCCTAAACGCCCGTATCGTCCTTTACCCCAAGTATATAAATGGCCATAACGAGAAATTGCAGCAGAATGAAAACCACCGCAAGCAATATCAACAATATATTTACCATTCAAACTTTGGACTAATTGAGGTTTCGAATGGGAACTATAAAATATTAAGTGTTATTTAATTAAGAAAATAATTTAATGTAAAATTAATTAAACTTACACTCTATTGCCAAGTCCTAATTTTCCATCATCTCCATCACCCCATGCATAAATTTCTCCATTAGATGTTAAAGCTAAACAATGACGACCTCCTGAATTGACAGACACCTTAGAAAAATTATTTGAAAATCAAAATTAAATTTTATATATCTATTGAATAAATATTTAATGATTTAGCGTTTAATACCTTTATAATATTATTAAGACCTAGGACAAGTTGAGGAGTAACAACATATGGGTTTTTGGCATTATAAGGACCAATACCAAGACGTCCGCTTTCAGTATATCCTAAATGTTAATATTTATTTACAAATAAGAATATTATTATTTAATATAATAAATAATGAAATTGTTGTTCGCATACCAGATGCATACACTTTTCCATATGAAGTAACTGCAAACATAGTTTGCTCTCCTCCAATAACTTGAACAGGCTTTAAAAAAGACAAAGAATCACATGCAATTGGTTTTTTTACTTGACTAGACTCCAAACATGAAAGTTGACCTCTATGATTATGACCCCAAACATATACAACTTGACCATTTCCACCCCAAGCCATATTCCAATTATCAGGTTTACTTTGAAAAAAAAAAAAACATTAATTTTATAATTTATAAGATCATGCATCAAATCTACTTACCTATTCAACCACTGTAATAACTGTTCATCATGTTCTTTTGTAAATTTTAAGTTGTCTATAAATATATGGTCATCATCTCTTTTGTAATTCTTATCAATGCATTCAATTTTTTTATGCAAATGATTAATAAAATCTTCTGGTAATTGTTCTCGATTAATCAAAGCACTTGCAACATCGCTGCCAAAACAATAATCAACAAACCATGAGGCATCAAATGACCAACTTTGGAAGTTTTTATTTAGCCACTTCATCATATGTACTAAAGACTGCAATAAGATTTTTTTTAAAAATATTTATATCAATATTATTCAAAAATAATTTTGCTGTTAATTAATAAAATTATTTACTTTAAAATATTCAGAATAACAAAGTTGCTTTCCAGATAATACAGCTGTTTCTTCGTATTCAAACTGCTTAAACATTAAACGTTCAGTACGTACAAGTATATCAGCTATATTACCTTCTCCATATGGCAAAATAAATAATTCATATGCCAGGTTTTGATTGTTTTTGAATATTCCACTTAGATTATTAATACACCAAATTCTTTCTTCAAGAGCTATACCATATTATTTTAAACATAAATACTAAATAATATTAAAGCAATAATAAATAATTATTTATACTCAGTGTAGTTAAATGTAATGACATCATTAATGTTATAGTAAGACGTTTAGTAAGCGATATATCATTATGTCGCTTAAGACATTCGTGTAATAGACTACGAACAATAGGTAAACAAGGTCTAGAAAGTACTTCACGATCAGTTCCACTTTGTCTTGTTAAAGGCATAATTGGATATACAACAAAACGCCAGCCCCAACCATTTACAGATTTGTCACTCATAAATTTCCAGTGAAGTTCATCACCTGATAATTTTATTAAAATTAATAAGTTGTTCAATTTATTACAAACTTAACCCATTTACGGCCAATATGATTCAAAGTATTTTGGATACAAAAACTATCTTACTTCTAAGATGTAAAATAAACATCATATAAATGCAAAATCAATTGTTTATGATTATTTTTTATGAATTATTGTCTTTTTAATCAAATAATGACAATTGAATTAAAAAAATAAAATAATCTAATAAATAAAATTATTAAAATAAATGTTGCATACACGTCACTTTGACCGCTGATAGGTTAAAAATATAAAAAAAAAAAATAATTATTGACTATTAGTTATAAATTTAAACTATTTACCTAGAATGAATAATGGTGTAGCCCATTCTGTATCTCTTCCTGATCGGACACTGATAACATTTTCAGCACCATCCATTAATGTTAATGTGTCTTTGAGTTTTTCAGTTGAACAGTTTTGGTTGAACTCAATGTACAAAGCAATTGCATCTAATGATAGAACATATTAACATTTTTAGTTTCATTTTCTATTATAGATGTATAGTTTTTTCCACCAAGAAAATAATTTAACTAATAATCTTAGCTCACTTTGGTTTATTGAAAACTATTAAGTATAAAAAAAAAAAAAATATTGAAGTATAAATAAATACTTGGTATGGATACATATCCAGAAAGATAAGAGTCATCTGGATAAGGATGAGAACTCTCCTGAACGGTGTGTTTTGAGGGTGGTGATACTAAGAAAGAACATTGAGAATAAATAGTTTCCATTTCTGACACACAGTATTCTAATAATAGTTTTATATGCTTGTTGGAGTATATGAAAGCTGTAAAGTTAGAAATATATTTACTATCAAATTTATAGTAATGATACATTATTCAATATATAATTACAAATAAATGTGTTTAGCAAAATATATTCTGCGGTTGAACCAAGTCTATAAACAGAAGCTAATTTTGCTAAGTCCAATAATAGTCTGATATCTTTTTCGTTCAATGTGTTCAAAAAGCTATCAACTGTTTTAAGAGCCAGTAACGATGTATCATTTAATCCAATAACCTGAGGAATGTTTTTAATTAGAAAATAGATACATTATTTTAAACAAATTGACTAGTTTAAGTACCTGATTTTTTGATTTTATAGTTGCAGCAACAATTGACATAGTGTTGGTAGCTTTTGAAGACAATGTACTAGCTGATGTAGTAAGAGAAGATGGAATTTGTAATGAGTTTTCTATACTATCTGGGGTTATTGCACTGCTCTATTATAACAAATATGACAACATTTAAAATTTCAAAAATATTGTTATTTTTTTATTCTAAAATATTTATACATACTAATTGGAAAAGATTTACATCCACAATCGGAGCTGGTGCTTCACCTCCACCTTGATCTGATTGAATTATTTCATGGTTTATATTTATATCTAAAAATTGTTAATAATTTAAAATTTTCTCAAAAATAATTAGTAACTAATTAATAGTAATAATGTACCATCATAAGAAGGTGATGATAGGGCTGCGAGTATAATTTCTCGAGCTAAAGTAATTCGCAAAGCATTCAAAACATGCTGAAGAGCATTTTGTTTAGCTGCAGCCGAGTCTAATGATAATATAGTTCTTGATAAAGAATCTTTTTCACAATTGTTTTGATAGTCTTCAATTTTCATTTTAGTTTGAGCATTTTCATCTAATAATTAATAGTTTTTAATACTTAGAAGTTCATTAAATTAATAAATAAAAATAAATACACACTTAAAACTGTAGCTCCCATTGAATCTTTGATGCGAGCAAACTTTACTGGTACATCAGACATTAATAAGGGTAATTCAGGGCATTTCCATGCAATAGATTGAGAAGAACCACAGCCAACACGATTAATTTTTATGTTATTGAAATTAGTAACTAATTTTGGTTCTTGGTTTGCTTTTGTTGTACCATTTCCTTGTTGACCATGATCATTATCACCCCAACAATAAACCTAAAATGATAATGAAATTTAAAAAATGCACTAATTAATATATATAAATAATACATACTGAAAATAATATGATATTCAAGTATTAAATCTCACAATCAAATAATTTTTATGATAATACAACTTACATCTCCTTGAGTAGATACAGCAATACAATGTAATGTACCAACAGCAATATGATCAATTGTAACCAATTTCAGTTGATTGACAAGGGTTGGTCTTCGTACATGTTCACCTCTACCTAAGCCTAATCTATAATACTCTCCCTTACCCCAAGTCCACACCTAACATGATAAAGAAAATAATTATGAAAAACACATACATGTACATAATAATAAAAATAATAATCATGTTATTTATAAACACATATGATATTATTTAAGATAATGTTGTTTTACCTGGCCAGTTGCAGTTAGTGCAACTGAAAATTGGGCACCGCATTCTATTTGCACAACTCTGTGTCCAACTAATCTTTCTACTTTTTGAGGAGTACAACAACCATCACTTCCACCTCTACCAAGTTTACCAAAATCACCATCGCCCCAAGAATAAACGTTACCATCATAGTCTAGAGCAAGAGTTTGAGCATCTCGACTCCCACAAGCCACTTTAATAATATTTTTTCCAATAAATTCTTCAACCTAAAATTTATTTGAATATATATATTTCAAAAAAAATATCATTATAATTATAAATAATATAAAATTAATAACTTACAAGTTTTGGGGTATATTGGGATACTTCATCACCATGTCCTAATCGACCATATTGACCTTGACCCCACGTATATAGTTCACCATCAGAGGTAATTGCTGCACTATGAGCACTGCCACATGCTATATAAAATACCCTTTTGGCCAGTAATGTCTCAATTATTTTTGGGGAATCCAAAGTAAGACAATCACCATGACCAAGTTTTCCATCTTCACCATCACCCCAAGATAAGACCTATAGAAATTATACAAAACTAGTATTTTTTATAAAACTTAAGTCTAAACCATTATTTCTAAAATTTATTAAAATAGATGCGCATTATCAAATTTCTATGATTATTAATGCTACTATGGATTTATGTATACTTTATAGGAGTTTGTAAATTTTATGGGTATATATACAAATTATGAATGTATTTTCAACTTAATAAATAATGTTAAATTTATGGTAAAATTCTGGTCAAAAACTTAGTAACAACCGATTTTGCTTTTATTCAAATATTTATAAAAAATGAACAATGGTTTTGAAAATGATTTTACTTTAAGAACCAAATTAGTTGCCCTAGTTACTCCATCCTAAATCCCTTTCACATTCCAAAATGTATCATAAGTTTTATTTATATTGTTTACAATTTGGCACAAAAATTTTCTTTTAGGGTGAGCTAGAATTTTTTGAATTTTAAATAATTGTTGTCTATTTATTTTGTTTACTTTAATAAGATAAATTAATCAGTCGTGTTCACGCAGTCGTAGCGTACAGTCCTGTCACTGTGCGTTCCACTGATAAGTAAATTCGGTCTTTAATATTTCTAATTCTAATTAGTGTTCTCAAATGTCGTCGACCTCGGGCGGCAATAGCCGCACCGGTCAAACCCCAGCCACAACCAAAATCAAGAACACAGTTACAAAAATCCTGTCTCAACTCATGGATTCAGCACCATGGGGAAAAAGAGTAAAGTACTTAATAACACCAATATTCCAGTTTCACCTAGTTTTCTAATAATTAACGAAAACCCGCCGATATTAAATACATCTCACTCTACTTTTACTTTCAATGACGTAATCGATAACATTACTATGCCCGATTAAAATATTATACTTAATGATAATCAAACAAACACCGGTCGTTAGCTTATCTACAGATAGAACGCCGTCGTCTCCATTTACCAACACTGATATAGATATGCCCGCAAACAACTATAATTATAATAATCTACTTCATTCTTTTACACCAGACTATAATGGCCCCATAATTCTACTCGCCGAGTGCATCGATCAAAATAAAAACATGGGTAATTGGCATCCTATAAGCGTTGCAAAATTCTTCACCAAAAATGTTATTGGTATCTCAAATATTAAACCAGCCGATTCCAAAAAGATAAAAATTACTTTTAATTCCATCATCAACGGCAATAATTGCTTAAATTTTGATATTGCACGCTCTAACGGGTTTAACGTAAATATTCTCAGCAGCCTCATATACTCGTACGGAATTATTAAACTAGATAATAATGTTTCCGAAGAATTTTTCGAGGGTCGTCGTTCATCTGTTACAATAGAGGCATTCAAACGCATCTCTATTCAGAAAGATGGAAAAACTATCCAGACTAGTAGAACTGAAATTCATTGCACCTAAAATGCCATCCGTCATTTCTATCTACAATACGACATTCGAAGTTATGCCCAGCATTCGTTCCCCTGTCCAATGCAACCGTTATTTAAGATTCGGACACACCCAAAAATACTGCCGTAGTGAAGCTAGATGCAGTCATTGCGGTGAAACCAAACACTCATTAGATTCGTGCCCTTCCGCACAAGCCACCGACCCGATCTGTCTGTACTGCAAACTTCCTCACCTAGCCACGGACCGTTCCTGCCGGGAGTGGTTACTCCAAAAGGATATTAAAAAAATCATGGCGACAGAAAATATATCCGACAAAGACGCGTTAATATTTAAGAAAAATAAATGTTACACACCAGCCTTTAAATACTATGATATTGTAAACAGCCAGTCTCATATCTCAGAAAATATCGAAATCGACACTTCTCTCCAGAATGATCACTTTCCTAGTTTAAACAATTCCCACCATTTCTTCAATAATAATATATATATATATATAACTCTAATCCATCTCAGGTGTACAATAAAAAAAAATATTTCTTACCTGTTGATTATTCTTATACCGCTCCAAATGGGAGTTACTTAAGTAATTCCAATTGCCAAATTAAGTCACCTAGTGAAAACGATAATGACTTTTCCTGGATACACACCCTATCCCTCAAATTATCCGAATCTCTTATAAACGCACCTTCACTCTCCTCTCCTTTTTCTCCGTCATATCTTCAGAACCTAATTAAGTCTTCACTAACTTCCCTCCTTGCCGTTCCAAATTTTGTTACAACCGATTAGATAATTTCCATAGTATCATCGATCCTATAACTCATAATAACTAAATTACCTAACATGTCCCAATATTTCAATAATAAACATTTCACTAATAACTACAATATACTGCAATGGAACGTTAGAAGTCTTACAATCCGACTTCTTTCTTTACAGAATTTACTCACCGTTCACAAATGTTCCATAGCCATTATATAGGAAACCTAGCTGCTTCCTTCACGTACTTTCAAATTACCAGACTTTAAAACCTTCAGAACCGATCGACCTGATGGATATGGTGGTGTAGCCATAGTCATTCATAATTCTTTTAAAACCAATCTTATTCCCATTAACGACATTACCAAAGATAGACTCTCTTATCACAATATCAACCTCATCGGAGTAGAGGTTTTAGGACCAGATTCTTCTAATCCTTTAAAATTATGGTCTTGTTATATTCCTAACAATATAAATGTTCCTATCAACCTCTGGGACACTATTTTCAACCTAGTTACGCGAAACTCTCTACAATGTGGAGACTTCAACGCCTTTCATCCCGCATGGGGATCAAACTCATTTTCACGTGGTGGAAATCATATATACAATATAATCGACTCCCTCGGCCTCTGTATCTTAAATGACGGCAGTCCAACCCACGTTGGGGGCTTAAACTCAACTTTGGACCTCTCCATTTGCTCTCCCGATCTTATTTGGAATCTATCATGCCGCATATTAAGTGATCCCCATGGCAGTGATCACATCCCGATCATAATAAAATTAAACTCAAGTTCTACCACTAACACATTTCTCTCCACTACCCATTCTGACCTTAGCCAATATAAATCAATATACTATGATTTCAATAAAGCCGATTGGGCAGCCTTCTCCCTCCTAATACAAAATTAATTTTCCGCCCTATCAAATAATATATTCTTAATAATGTCCTATTCATCTTTCACTAATATTATAACTAATTCCGCTAATGCAACAATACCCATCAAAATACTAAAAAAAAAATATTTCCACCCTCCCCTCCATGGTGGAATCCTACATGCACGGAATTGGTCAACAATAGGTCCCTACTTTTCAGAACCTTCAGACGTACCGGTTCTAATACTAACTTCCTTTCATATCAAAACGCTTGCGCCCATACTATTCGTACCCTTAAAAACGCCAAGAGAATAATTGAAAACATTTTTGTTCAAACTTAGTACCGTCCAATTCCATACAACACCTCTGGTCTGTTGCTAGAAGTTTTAAAAATTTAATTTTATAATATTATTATAAATATATATATTATAATATTATATTATAAAATTAATAAAATTTTATAAATTTTAAAAATAACTCCCCCAATTCGTCCCGACAACGAAGATTTTTGTTCCAAAATTGCTCCCTGTTACGTTCCATCCGAATCTGAATCCCTTCCTTGTTACGATCACGATGTTTCTCCTACTCATATCCTTACTAACAATTTCAGTATGTCCGAATTAAATTACGCTATTTCATCACGCGAATCCACCGCATCCGGTCTTGACAACATTTCGCCGGTTATGTTAAAACACCTCCCTACTATTGCATTAGAATCTCTCCTTGCCTTAATGAATAACATTTTTGCAACCCAACAAATTCCGCCCTCAAGGTGCTCCTACAAAGTCATACCAATTGCTAAACAAAATTACAAATTCTCTTTTCGTCCCATCTCTCCTCCGCATTATGCAAGATATTCGAACATATGCTCAAATCTAGGTTAGACTGGTGGTTAGAAAACAAATCAATCCTATTGGATATAATATTTTTGCTTTCAGGAAAGGAATGGGTACAACTGAATGCCTCTCATATTTAACAGGAAACATATACCACTCCCTTAATAACAAAGAGTTTTTTGTAGCTACCTTCATAAACATACGTGGTGCCTTTGACTCAATCAACATTGGTACTCTAATTTCATATCTCAAATCATTACACGCACCTCAACAATTCAATAATACACTGATCGCATTGTTTAATAAAAGAAACCCTTTTTTACTACAGGGTAGTTGTATAAGTCCAATACTATTTAATATTTACATGAGCATAATCGCTAAGCACCTGACTAGGTTGGGTCATAAGTGTCTTATATACGCCGACGATATGGTAATTTTTACCTCCAATAAGTCTATTGATCTTGCTATTACTCTACAAAATCAAACTCTTAACGACCTAAAAGTTATTCTGGACAAGGTCCCATTCGAAGTCGCCCCAGAGAAATATAAATATGTCATTTTCACCCGACGTAGATATCTAGATGCCCAAAATATATATTTCGATAATAATATTATCCCCCATGTTCCCAATATCACTTATCTAGGTATCACCTTAGACGCCAAAATACGTTGGAAACCACAAATTACCTCTCTCTCAGCTACTGTTTCCCGATGGTCCAACTTCCTCAGGTCGGTAACTAGTACCTGGTGGGGCCCCCCCCTTCTAGTTTATTAATGATCTATCGTACCCTCGTACGGTCCAAACTAGATTATGGTTGTTTTTTTTCGACTCAGCATGATGCTTAAATTTGAACAAAATAAATAAACTCCAAATCTCCTGTCTCAGAAATATCATGGGTTACCTAAGTTCAACCCCCTGCCCAGTTATCGAAGTAGAATCAGACAGTGTTCCCTTTAACATCAGATGCCGATGACTTGCCAGTAAATTTCTTTTAAAGCAACTTGCTCACTCCAATTATCTTATTTTTGACATGTATTACTCATTATTCCTCACTTGGCGATATGTTCCGAAGTCATTACCAATTCTCTCATTAACAGCTAACTCTCTTTCAAATTTTCATCAATACATTTTAAACTCAACTAAATTCCCTCTTTATGAAAAATCATATGAATCTCTACTTTTTTCTCCATTTGTTCAAACTGAAAATAATTTTTTCTCCTTATCTTCAAATGATCTACAAACCATGCCTGTACCGATGGTAAACAAAATATTCTCAGAATTCCTCAATATTAATTTTAGTGATCATATAATAGTATATACTGACGGATCTATCTCGCCCCTCTCGACAGGTTTTTCATTTTATATTCCTGAACTACTTATCTCTTTTACAAACAATTTACCCCCTTCTTCGTCTTCTTTCACCGCAGAATGTTATGCCATCATAGAAGCTCTAATACTTATATCAAGGTTGGCTCCGAATAATTATCTAATAGCTTCCGACTCCTTGTCTCGTCTATTAGCTCTCAAATCCAACCCCTTCAATTTCCATCCTTCTCCTCTAGCTCTCTGTATAAAACATATTACTCTTACACTTCATCAGTCTAACTATTTCATTCAATTTCTGTGGATCCCTAGTCACATAGTAATTTATGGAAATAAAGTAGCCGATAGTCTAGCCAAATTCACATATTCTTTAATTTGTCCTTCTCTTACCCAACTTCCTCATACAGACTTTACGCCCACTATACCTCATCACATTAAGCACCTCTGGTCCTCCCAATGGTCAAATCTCCCAGCAAAATTTGCTACTAGATATAAACATATAGTTTCCATTATTCCTCATAAAACCTGGTTCAACAATCTCCACTTATCCAGATCAACTATCATCCAATTTAATCGCCTACGCTCAGGTCACACAACCCTGCCTGCTCATGCCTACAAACTTGACCTAAATGACTCTCTATTCTACACCTTACACATAACAGAAAAGCCCTGTGATCTTTTTCACATTCTTTTCGACTGTCCTTCTCTGCACCTAAAACGCACTACTTTGTTTAAGCCCTTAAAATCCCTTAATATCTCCCCTAACCTATATTCTATTCTCAATTCTAACTCTGAAATTGTCTTTAAATTAATAATAACTTTTATTCTGGAGGCTGGCTTTAGAATTTAATTTTTGTAATATTATTTTTTTTTTTTTTTTGTATTCTTTCCCGATTTACTGTATTTGTATCACCTAATAATTGTACTTACAAAAACCTAATAAAAAAAAAAAATAAATAAATTAAAAAACAATACTTTTCCATCAAGTGACAGTGCAATTGCATGTTTTCCACCAGAATGCACGGCCACGGTTTTAATAACAAACTGGCTTAGACCAGGTATCTGTCGTGGTAAGCAAACTTTGCCACAAAACTGTATTCCAAGTCGACCTCCACTACTATCTCCACAAACAAAAACCTAAATTATAATAGATTTAATAGAGAATAATTGGTATTGATATAAATTTAAATTTTACTTTTCCCTCATTGGAAACAATAAAAAGGGATTTTGATCCACCAACAATTTCAATTGGCTTTAGTGCAGTGAGTGCTTCATTAAATGTTGGTCTTTTAATTTTTGATCCATTCAATCCTCCAAGCTGTCCCTTATCATTTAAACCCCAAACATATACAGCATATTCAGAATCAACTTTAGTTTTTGTTTCTATTTCAGGTTGTGGTGGAAATTCCTAATTATAATAAATTAAATAATAACTAATTAAAATAAGTGTATTGCTAATAATTACTAGTAAATACTAATGTAAAGAGCTTTTACAAAATAAAATTATTTGTTAATTATTTGTAACAAATTAATTACTTGTACAGAGTCAAATTGGGGTGTTAATGAATTTGCAACAAATTCTTCATGATCTTCTATTACTACATCAATTTTTAGTCCAGTTATAACACAAATTGTTTCGTTAGTACGCATTGTTATTTCAATACATTTATGATACTGAAATTATATTTATTCATTAGAGAACTAATATTTAATTAATTTACATGGAACATCATATAGAACTTAATATTAATAATAACTATAATTATAATATTAATTTAATCTTTTTCTATGATATAATAAAAAATATGCATATACTGAGCATATTTTTTATGTTAACACACCATTTTAGTATACATTAATGAAATACATACATTTTTGTTATTATAAATATTACAATTTTTTTGTTTATTCAATTAATGTTATACCTTATTTAATGAATGTAAAAGCTGTAAAGTGCGATCTAAAGAATTAACAATCACTCGATTTATTTCTTCCATCATATTAAAATTGTCTCCAGCATTCACAATTACAAATAATGGTTTAAATTTTTCATTTTCTTCATCCAGTTTGATTAGAAAAGAACGTATAACTATATTTGGCTGAAATTCCAATTTAATCCAATGCTAGATCATTAAAATAAAATAAAAAACAAAATTAAATAAATAATTATTAAATAGTAAGATATCCAAAAATAATGAATTAAAATTTATTTCATACAACTCCATTAGGATTTTCACTAGTCCAACAACTATTTGATTTCCAGTCAAATAAGTTTGATAGTTGATTTTCTTCTGCAGTTGAAGTACATTTGGCTATGAATTCAGAAATTTGTTCTTTATTGGGATGATTTGATAGTAATATAGTATTTTTATCTAAATATAAGTAAATTAATTATTAAGAATCAAGTAAATAAGGACTTAAATTAATTATTACAAACTTTCTTTTAGTTCTTGAGGTAATTTAATTTTTTCAAGTTTATTATTATCTACTGCATCACATGCATAGGACGAAGTCCCATAATCAATTAATTCTATATGAATATATCGTACCCAATACTCAATACCAATAGATTTCCACTCTACCTGTTAATTTTAATTTTATTATTAAATTAAATTTTGGATTTATTAAATTAAAAAATACCTTGACATTGAGATCATGAAGTCCTCCCTCTTTTATTACTTGAATAACTTTACCTTCACATCCAACTTTAATACTTTCATATTCTCTACAACAGCATACAATCATGCCTTCTTCAATAGCATATTTCACATAATTTGCATAATCATCAGCAGTGTCAAAATCATTTTGATGTTTAAATATTACTTTTTCATCAGAGACAGGCTGTTAGATGATATAATAACATAAGTATACTATGAAAATGTACACATTTAAAGAAAATATATAAACTTACATTTTCAGGACATTCTTCTGTTGCTGAAGACTCATCTCTATCTGAAAAGTCTTCATACGATGATAAAGTATCAGTAACATCTGATAAACATTCATTTCTTCCTTCCATTAATAAGGAAATTAATGCATCTAAAGATGTATAACCGTGAGCTTCAATAACACTAAAGACACTTTGTTTATTGAAACCCATATCAGATAATTGGGCTAATAACATATTTAATGTACTTTTTGAAAAATATTTTGACCATTTAAAATTTCGTACAGAACTAGATTGAATATCAACTGTTAAGTATTGAGTTATATTAATAACAGCTTCTTCTAATTCTTTTTTTGAGTATTCTGGTTTTACAGGAGATGGTTGAACTGCTTTTGATAATATTAATTGAAACAAGTTTTTAGACTTTCCATCACTTATTGTCAGTTTAGTAAGAATCTTACGAAGTAATACTTGATTTTGTAATAGAGCACTAACCACTTTCATACCAGCTAATAATGTTTTTTGATAACAAAGAAGAGACTCATTAACCATTTCTCCTAAAGATAAAATATGTGCAACAAAAAAATGTATATGTTAACATATGATACATAGATTGAAAAAAAATTAGTGCAACTATTTCCTACCTGTAATAGTTTTAAAACTTTGATTAGTAATAATTGCAGATAACAATGTTGTCCATGTATCAATCATAGAATCTGTTATAAAGTCCATAGACATTTTACAGCTAGAAATATGATCAACATCTTTGATGAAAAAACTTTCAATTTTTCCAGTATTGTGTAAAAGTACTTTCAGTTTCCCTTTTCTCTCAATATTCATAACAGAAGCTTTAATTAAAAGTACATAATTACTTAACTAATAACATTTTAAAATATATTACAATAAAACTCGGTGATAATAAATATATAAGTTCTATCATTTTGTATAGGAAATATTAAGCAATGAAAATAATTGCCTTATATATAAAGGATCGTGTTGTAATTCAATTGAATCTTATTATGTAGTGGAATCAGAAATATTTTTTAAACATTAAAAATAGATGTTTTTGTATTAATAAATTAAATATAGTTTAAAGGTTTGGGATTTTTTTTTAGCTATTAGAATTTATAGAATTATAAAATATAAATATATAAATACAAATTTGAATACTCAACAAACCTTCCATCTCTCCTTTAATTAATACATTTCCTCCAATCCTGGGTCGGTTATCAAAACCACCAATAATCATTAATGATGCCATTGCTCTGTATGACAAACCATGTAATTTCTGAAAAAAAAGTAAAAAATACTTTTATCAAATATTAATTTAGTATTTTTACTTACAAAAACATTTTTTTCTAGTGATGGATTGGCCAGATAATCTGTAGCTGATATCAGATTTAAAACAATTAGAGAATCAAAATAAAATTTCAAATCATTAGTATTGTTTTTTTTAATGCATTGGTTATTATATAGTGTACGCAATAATAGAATACATTCTTCAGCAATGGTGTTCATACATGAAGCTGTTAAAGGCACTGATGGTTTACCATCTTTGAAAACAGATATGCATTAGTATACATTTGATAATTAAAAACTATATACTGTATATAAACACTATTTACCGATAACATCATATTTTGAGTTACTTTGTAGTACTGATGAACCAATAACTTCCATAAGAGTTTCAACTACAGATTTAACAGTTGTCAAATCAGTTATTTTAGATGTAACCAAAATATTAATTAATTGTATAGTTTGAACCTTTAATAAATTGAATAAGTGATTATACAAAATACATTTTTTTCTTAATAAATTTTTTTCTCAAACCTGAATGGTCAAACTGGAAGTTACTGTAGGTGAATGAGAAATAATTGATAATAGCATGTCAATCCATTGTTTACATGCAAATTGCTGTTTATACTCATCAGATATTTTTGAAATTATTTTTAATAGAGGAATATTAATCCATTCAGAATGAAAGAGTATAGCATTTGAAACATTTGAGCTTAAATAGACTTTCTAATGATAATAAATAATAAATTAAGTTACACAACCATACACATAAATATTAAAACAAATAATTTCAATTTCATTTTACTTCTAATGTATTGTAATAATATTTTGAAAGAATTTGAATTGAATTTTCATTTTTAATCGAAGTAGTAGCACTAGACAATGCAAGACAATTAAGAAATTTTATCATAACACATTTGAGTATATCAAATGGGTTTTCTGTAGAATTTTCATGAATTTCTGAAAATGTATTTTTTAAGTTTATTTTTAAACAATAAATTATAAAATAAAAACTGACCACCATTATTTGTACAAGAAACATTACAATCAGATTCTTCTTCATCTCCAGCATCCAAACCAGGTGCTAGTTTTAGGTCAAATTTCCCTTCTTTACCCATTCTATAGGAGTTAGAAACTCCATGATCCCAAAGTACTCTAATCCAACCATCATCACCAATTTTACTAACAATTTGACCTTCACCAGGAGGCAAACCATCCTATGAACATTAAAAATTCAATACAACATAAAATAACTGTAATAAATGTACAGTGAAAACTCTTTATAACGAAACCAGGGCCGTCCCGAAAGGGGGTTTGGGGGTGTCTCACCCCCCCTTCCCACTAATGAAAACACCAGTCGACAATCGGACTTGTTTCATTATAGCCTATGAAGGTCCTAATTATACTTACGGAAAACCAATATTACATATTTTGGAATACAGTGTATAGACGAATAAAATTTATATAACTACTTATTATACAATATAACATATTATTAGAACCCGGATTTATATGCATTTGCATGTTTGTACTAAGTGTATGCACATCTATGGAGGTTTGAAATGTCCACGATTCATATCACACCAAATTTTATATTGCATATTTTGTATATTTTAAGAGTTATTGCATATTTGTTCATAAATGCATATAACATGCATATTTAATGGGTTTTTAATAAATTATCTATTTAATTTACAGTAAATTTTGTAATCTCCTCGAATAGAGCACGAATTGAGATGATAAGTATTAAGTTTAAAAATATTATTTTAAAAGATTTATATTTTTTTTTAAGTTTTCTATTTGTTTTTTGACAGTAGGCAGTGGCGTAGCCAAGGGGGGGGCTAAGGGGGCTATAGCCTCCCCCATGGGCCGTGTTTATATGTATAATGTATCTTGACTATTTAATAGAATCAATGCTCGTTTTAATCAAAGGCTTATTGATGTTATGCCACTTGAAGGATTTATTCCGGCCAATTTAAATATGTATGACGATAAAAATATTATACGAGCTGCTAAAATATATGTCCAAGATCTCCATGATGATACCTCATCTACAATCAGGGCTGACCTGTTCATATGGAGGCAACAATGGAGTCAAAATACTATTCCAAAACCGAATTCTGCTCTTGATTCACCCTCTCATCGCACCAATCTCCGACCTAACATTAAAATACTTTTACAATTATTCGCCACGTTACCAGTTACCTCTTTCACTTCGGAAAGAACGTTTTCAGCACTTAATCGCTTAAAATTTTTTTTAAGAAGCACCATGTCGGAAAACAGACTGAATGGGTTAGCTATGGCTAATATAAATAAAAAAGAGCAATTCCATGAAAGTGAAATAATAACTGAATTTGGCAGAAATTCGCCTAAGAGAATGCAGCAGTCAGAGTGGAGCAAGTGACTGAACACTGAAACCAAAATTATTATTATTATTATAAATTATATATTAATAAATATTTTTAAAACTATACTAAAATGCTTGAATTACGTTTAGAAATTTGGGGGTGGATGGTGGGGGGGTTAAGGATGAATTCTCATATCCTCTCTTACCTTACTTATCCAAAAAAAGTGGTTAGCCCCCCATTTAAAAATCCTGGCTACGCCACTGACAGTAGGTAACTTCAAACGATCTAAAATATTTATAAAATCTAAAATACCTACTTATTTTTAGTTTTTTTATTATTTGTATTTTCGTTTTTTTAGTTTAAATTATTTGAAACATAAATCAGTGGATATTATAACTTTTTTTGGTTTTGATAAAATAATTAGAATTTTATTTGGTATAAAAGTGTGGTTTTCAAAATAAAAATCACATTTTATAAAGTGTAACGTAATGCATATAATTGTATATTTATCCACTTTTTCTTTTCATATTTGACATTTTTTAAATGCATATAAATCCGGGCTCTACATATTATAATAATATATAATTAAATTGTCAATAATAAGAACGTGCGACACCGAAACATATATACATGTTAAAAAGTAAAAATACGAGTACATAAAATTAATTATACTACATACATTGAGTAAAAAAATTGTAGTTGGCATTTTTCATATTATTCACCCCCCCCCCACCTTGATTTCATCTTCGGGACGGCCCTGAACAAAACTCTACAACGAAAAATTCTATATAACATAAACATTACATAATAATGGTTGGTTTGCTATATAACCCATTAGTCAATTCATTTTCTATAACGTATTAGTCACTCTCGAAACAATATTTTATGTTTCATAATACAATTTACGTGTTATTGTACCTATTACATATATAAATTATAAAAATAATCGGCAATAATGCAAAATTTCCAAGAACGATTACATTCTTTCATTATCTACTTTTAATATCGTTATTATCGATATTGAATAGTATCATTGAATAATATCATTTTATTATCGACGCAATGTCTAACATTATATGCATGACCACAGTAGTGCGCTAACAATCGTTATGGCAAGTAAAAGAAAAATACTGTGTGTTGATCAAAAAGTCGTTTTAATACGTGCGATTGAAAATGGTGAAAAAAAAGTGATGTCGGGAAACGTTTTGGATTCAGCCCATCTACTGTCGCTACTATCAGGAAGAATAAGGATAAAATATTGCAGGCTGAAACAGAAGGAAGTTCTTGTAAAAAAATAAGAAAATCGAAATTTGAAGACTTGAACTAGGCCATGTTAACGTGGTTTCATAAATAATTTTGTAATAATTTACCTATATCTGGGCCTGTTTAGAAAACTAAATCTGAACATTTTGCTCAACAACTTGGTTTTATAGATTTCAAGGCCTCGGAAGGATGGTTTGGAAAATTTAATCAACGTTACAATATTACCTATAGGAAAATAAGTGGAGAAGCACATAATGTCGACTTGAATGTTACTAACAGCTGGTTAATTAATGTGTGGCCAAAATTGAATGAAAATTACACTTCGGATATTATTTTTAATGCTGATGAGACAGGTATTTTTTACAAAATGACCCCAGATAAAACATTAAAATTCAAAGGGGAAAAATGCATGGGAGGTAAACTTTCTAAAGAATTGCGTTAGGTTAGGTTAACTAACCTCATTTCGTTTGTAGCAGCCAATATGAGTGGCACTGAAAAAAGAAAGATTATGGTAATAGGCAAATCAAAAAACCCACTATGTTTTAAAAATATTTAACCGTTTGCCAGTCACTTATAAAGCAAATAAATCAGCGTGGATGATATCAATACTTTTTGAAGAAGGAATAAGAAAATGGAATGCAGAATTAAAGGAGTGAAAAGTTTTGTTACTAGTGGATAATTCTCCTGCTCATCCCAATCTATCTAATCTTATGAACATAGAAATTATATTTTTCCCAGCTAACACAACTAGTGTCTTACAGTCAATGCACCAAAGTGTTATAAAAAGTTTGAAAGGCCACTATAGAAAGAAAATATTAATGGAAGTTATCGAATCTGATGGAAATGCCATGGTCATGAAGTTAGCCCCCCCCCCACTTTGACCGATTCTCTTCAGACCACCACCAATATTTAGCAAATTAATTGCAAATAATTGCAAATCAAGTGTCACAAATCAAAAAATAGGTTTGGGGGGGGCTAACTTCATTCAGCCCCCCCAATTTGTCCGATCCGTTCCAAACCGACGTAAATATTTAGCAAATTAATTGCAAATAATTGCAAATTCACTTTTAAAATTTGCAAATCAAAATTGTAATTTTGGTGAATTTTTTTGCAAATTTTGTCAGCCCCACTTTGTCCGATATATTTCAAACCGACGTCAATATTTAGCAAATTAATTGCAAATCAAAATTATAGTGTAGGTAAAATTGTATTTGTATTATATATTGTTAAAATTTATATTAATTATTTTCATAAAAATTAAATTATAATGATCAAAAAGGTTTTTTAAAAATAATTAATTGAAATAATGTATCTAGAAGAGTAATAAAACTATTTAATAATAATGATAAATTAATATACAATTTATGCATTTAACTGGAATTATGTTAAATCACTTACAAAACTGCCGAAGCAGTTGTTAATGTTTTATTGGATATATTTACCCTTTTTGGGGCACCACTATATTACAAAGTGATAACGGACGAATAATGACGATAACAATAAACTAAAAGATTTATCAATTATTATCAATACCAAATTGTATTATTCCACTTAGTTTTACGGTTTCCATTTTTAAAATTAATCTGCAGTGGTATAATGATATTTAAACAAATTTAACAAATTTAAACATTTAACACTCAAATAGTCAAATAGACCAAGTTATGTTCCTCTAGAGAGAAAATAATAAATGAAAATATTTTGAATGATATGAAATAAAAATGTACAATAATTAAAAATAGCCCGATATAAAATTATGTAAAAATAAATATAGAATTATTAATGCTATGTATTGTTGTGTAGAATTAAGTATAGTTCACAATTATTATTTTAAGCAATATAACAAATTAATATAAATAAACTGGAAACTCCAGTTATCGACGTTAAACAATTGCATAACAATTGAATCGAAATAATTTTCGAATGTTGTGATAAAAATAGCATCTATTGTTGAAGACGATCCGATAAAGCATGATGGTCTAGGAAATGACCAACACCTATCTTCTGATCGACAAGGCGACGCCGGCACGTTGCACAATACATGATGAACCATGAGCCATGATTATATTATTATGGACCAAAATTATATACAACTAAAAAGTATTTAAATCCTATGATGCAAATATAATGCGTAATAAAATTACAAAATATGCAACAATATTATATGCATAAACAAATTTAAAATGTGCAGTAGGATAGGCTTTTATTTAATATTTGATAAATAATAATATTAAGGTAATTAATCAGTATTTATAAATAGATTAGATAGTAAAGCAGATCTAACTAAAGGTCTGACCCACGTTATTACTTTATTTTTTTAATAGCAATTAGATATTAGAAATAATAGAAATATTATTTTCGATTAAAAACAATTTGTAAATGACAATCTAAACTTTAAGATTAATAAATTATTTTCAAATAATATGCAATATATAATTTGGTCAAAGTTTGATTTGAACCGGATATTTTAATTCCAGACTCTAGCTATGAAAAATACGAAATATATACAAGTAATGAGAACGAAAATGTATATCTGCATAAATTCATAAAAACATAAAATAGGTTTCCAACTATGAAAACTCAATTTTTAACATTTTTTAATACATTTAAATACATTTTTTTAAAACATATTTTAATACATTAATTACAATTATTGTATGATGATATTTTGAAGTCGATCGGACAAAGTAGGGGGAGGGGTTGACAAAATTTGCAAAATAATTCGCCAAAATTACAATTTTGATTTGCATATTTTAAAAGTGAATTTGCAATTTTTTGCAATTAATTTGTTAAATATTGACGTCGGTTTGGAACGGATCGGACAAATTGGGGGGGCTGAATGAAGTTAGCCCCCCCAAACCTATTTTTTGATTTGTGACTTTTCACTTGATTTGCAAATTCTAAAAATTAATTTGCAATTATTTGCAATTAATTTGCTAAATATTGGCGATGGTCTGAAGTGAATCGTTCAAAGTGGGGTGGCTAACTTCATGACCACGGCAATGCCTCTATCAATTGCTTGATTCGATGAACTTCTTAAGTAAAGCCTGGGAAGAGGTAACAGCAGAAACTATACGGCATTTTTTTTATCATGCTGGATTTTAAAGTTTTGCCAATACTGAAGAAGAAATAGAACAATTTAAGAAAGAATATGATATATCACTGAGTGAGTGGATTACTCAGTTCAATACTCCACATACTATTACTCCTGAGGATCTGCAAAACTATGTAGAAATAGACAAGAACCTAATTACAACAATATCATTAACTGATGAAGAAATCTTAAATTCAGTGACAAAAGGCGAGGAGGAGCAAAAGGTTAGGTTAGATGAAGATGAAGAGGAAGCACAACCTGACGAAGTTGTAATACTAAGTATTCAACAAGCATTTGATGCGGCTAAATTATTAGAAAAGTATTTTTTGTTTCATAAAGATGATCCAAAGTTATCCCAAAACATGGGACAATTTCAGAGAAAAATACAAAAACAATATTGGCAAAATAAAGAAGTCCAAACTAAGATGACAGACTATTTTAAATAAAGTAATAGTATAAAAATTAAATTATATTTAATATGTATAATAATAATAATTTATTATAATACGTAAATATAATATAAAAATTATGATGTGTTTGATCTATAATATTACATAGGTACACACCTTTATACATAAATAATTAAAATTTTGTTTTTTTTTTAAAACTCTATCTATAAAGAAAGAAATCTCTTGATCCCTTCAGATTCCTTATAAAGAGTTTTCACTGTATATTATTGTTTTTATCAATACATACTTGATTATCCCATTTCCAATCTTCACCACGAACAACCTTAGTACCTAATTTTAAGTAAGGTATGATATCAGCTCCTTGTAAACACTTAATTTTATTTAAATCTTCTTCATAGATAATTTGTTTTGTATTCATTTTTTCAATTGGCCGTTTTGCAGCAAGATCTAAGGTGTTTATAATAGAGTTAATGACTGATAATATGCTAGAATTTATCAACAGACTAGACTCTTTGCCATTTAAAATTTGGGTTATTGATCCAAATGTTGCTATAGCAAATCTAGAAGAAAAAAAATTATAATATTTGATAATGATCTTATATTATTTATTATTACCGGCACCAAGTCATTTTTTTAACAGTCGCTACTTTATCTCGAATCCCTAAAGATTTTTGAATTTCTCTTATTTGAGAAACAAGCAATTTAATTTGTTCTAAAGCACATCTCATGAAATCACATTTAGCAATTAAAAGTTTCAGTTTATAAGTAACTGATACAAATTCAACTTCATTATTGTTTCTAAAACAGTAGTATAAGGTTAGATTATATAGGTTTAAGATTTTTAAGTAAAAATTACCTTGATATATGACTATTAGGCAATACAGACAGCCAGCCAGATATAATACTATACTTAACAGAACTAATTGAGGTAGGAGTTTTAAATAATTTATATATAAGTTCATAACCAGTTTGTATTAAATTACATCTATCAACCTATAAACAAAATGTTTTATTATTATTTTTGAGCTTTTTGATTAGGAGGTTCAGACAAGTGAGGTATGTGTGTATGCAGGGGCGTATTTAGGGGGGGGATGATATGGGTGTTAGAACACCCCCCATCGACCATATTCTATGGTATTTCATTACATTACAAACTTACTTACAATATAATTTGAATAAATGTTGTATACAACTTGTCGATTTTACATACACTGTCTTAATACAATAATTTTCATTAGTATAATAGTTTATATAAATACATGGTATTTATTTATGTAATATAGGCAGGGGAGCAGAGCCTCCTACTTACCGTAAGTCTATAAAATTTTAAAATGCCCCCGTTAAATGAATTCTGGATACACCACTGTGTGTATGTATGCTTATGGCATGGTTATGCAAACATTAATGGTAGTTTAGTAGGTTAGTTTATTAGATATGAGAAGAATTTATTGAGTATAGGTACAATGGTGATTATTTCTCTTTGGACAGGACAAACATTTGGAAAGTAAAACCACTGTTCGACCGTTGTGCATAGTATTAATAACCATAAATTACAACTGACAGCTCTGCATTATTTAAACATAGTCACTGTAGCCCTCATGACCATGGTATCCTAACCTATATATTAGTTATAAGTAATATAAGTAATTAAAGTTATAAGTAATTTCAAAAATTGATGTTGGGGGACATTTTCATATATTACTGCTATAGTAGTAATACGAAAACAGCCAAAAAATGCTAGAACTACTATAGCAGTAATTTTTTCTATGGTCTCATATGAAAGTGCATATTGTTCTGCTTCAATAAGTTTCAAGAAATAATCGGGCACTGATAAAATAAAGCTAAGCAATAATTAAAATGGTATATTTATTTTTTCTAATCTATTTTAAACAAACAAACTCACATAACAGGTACATTAAAAAATAATCAAAAAAGAAACCCGAAAGAAGTAGTAAATAAAAAATTCAAAAAGGAGAACATATATGGAAATGGAGAGGGTTAGTTTACGTTTCAAAGTGGAAGGATAAACGAGATGTAGTATGTATCACCACTAATTATAAACCAATGATTATTTTATCAACAAATAAATACGGTCAAGTAAGATTGAAACCTTTAGAAATCATGAAATACAACAAATTTAACGATCAAATGTCCAGTTACTATTCATGCCCTCGTTAAAAAATTATTATTTCAATTACTATATATGACAATATGGGACATATTTATAAAAAATATTTTTTTCTCTATAACCTCAGATTTAAAGACTTCAGAGACTCTCTTATTAGAAATTTTATACAAACTCTTTCAGAGGTAACTTGTGATCAATTATTTAAAAAAATAAAACCCAAAAAATCAGACATGGTTATACCAGATAATGCACACTTCCAAGAAACAATCCCACTCCTACAGGATACAAAAGAAAAAAATTTAAAAACTGTGTTGTATGTTTCAAAAATAAAGATTGAAAACAAACTTAATTTCAGTCCAAAATGTGTAAGGCTCCTTTATGAGCTGGAAAATGCTTTGAAATTTACCACAAAGACAAAAATTGAAGAATTTATGTGTTTTATTGGTATCTATTAATAGACGTAAATCATTTTTTTTTTTTTTTTGAGATTTAAAATATATATATATATATATATATATGTACAAGAGATAAATTTCTGTTTAAAATATTTTTTTTTACTTTATAATTATTATTTTTAAACACATATTTGATTTTTTTTTTAATTATTATGTTATATATGTAATAAAGATTAATTTTAATTATTTTCAATCTAATAATATGTAAAAAATATAGTTTTGGCTCATAAAAAAAAACTTAGTTATTACTGCTATAGCAGTATTTTGAATATACTGACATACGTAATTCACATATTATGATGTGTAGGGGGAATTCTGCTATAGCAGTAATAAAAAAATAACATTTTTTGGATGTGTTTGTAGAAAAATAAAAAGACGAAGTGTCCATCAACGTGTTAAGAGAATGCTACACATGTGTTGTCTCTACATCCTATTATCAATCAAACATAAATAAAAGAATATTATTTGTATTTTAATAGTTGGTTTTTTATGATACTTTAATTTTTAAGCAAATTCTAAGTTTTTTTAAATTATAATATTACACATACTCAAAGCTCATTTAAATAACATAAACAAATCTATCAATAAATCACAAATAATGTTATTCCTTTTATATTTCACAATAAATTAGTTTACTTTAATATTAAAGCTAACAACATAATATATTTGAACTACTTAACATACATGTTATGTTGTATGTGTGTAAAACAAAGTATGTGAGTGTGGAGTATACATATTTTTATAATAATTTAACTTACTTCCGAACGAAGTAAATTTCTTAATTCTTGAATATCAACATTTGATAATATGAAAGATAAAATAGTTTTACTAATTTCCATACAATTATTTACATTAGTAATCAACTCTGTATCATTCGCATCTTTTATTTCTTCATTAAGTCCTTAAAATAAAATAATAATATTTATAAAAATCTAAATAAATCATAATATTTAAATATAGTATACCTTTTTTGAAATTATTTTTCATTGGTACATATTTCACATTGGACATTGAAATAATCTTTTTCTTGTCTTCCTAGTAAGGTAAAACATAATAATATTTAACATTAATATTTATAGTTACCTATTATAAAATATTTGTCTAATTATTTACTTCTTCATTTGAATTATTTTGAAGTGGATGATATTGATTTCGAGCTTTATGATTTCTAACATTTTTTTTTGTTTTTATACTTGAAACTACAGAATTAATGACAGTTTTCCATCGAGATTCAGCTTTAATAATAGGTAACTTTTGAGCAGCAATCACTTTAGAAGATATAATTGGGCTTAACTCATTAAGTAAAAACCTAAATAAAGTTTTTTTTATAAAAATAATAGTGTTCTAGAAGTATATAAGCAATTAATAAAATTATTATAACCAACCAGCAACGATCCAAAATAGGTGAACAAGTTTCTTTATAATTCAGATTCATATCTTGTTTTATTTTAAGGATTTGAATTTTAACTTGACCAAAAATTTTAAAAATGATCTCAAACGGTATTGATTTATCTGTAAAATGATAATACATCATATTTCTATGAGAATTATTCAAATAACTATTTTATATGATGTTATATTTTTAATAATCTAAAGTATTACCTCTATAAATCTAGTAAAACTTAAAATACAACTGAAAGAAAATAAAAGATTATGAAATTCCAAAAGTATTTTATATTAAAGGCAACGAGTTTCAAAGAATTAATATATATTAAAGTTATGATTTAAAATATACAAAGCATTTTTATTTAATAAATAGTTTTTGTATTTAATATATTTAAAAGCAAAGATACTTATGAATACTACTATAATGACCAAGGCTCGGAACTTTAAGCATTTGTATATTTGTCTGGAAAGTGCAAATTGAAATTCTGATTCAACACAATTTCGATTCATAGTATGTATATTTCAGATATAAAAGTTTTTGTTGCATAATTTTGCACATTTTGTTACTTTTTGTATCAATTCGCATATATTTGGGTTTAAGAATATTTATATGCATATTTCATGGATTTAATAACATTTTTTAAAAAAATGTATAGTTTAATAATAAAATATTAGATATATGACAACCAAAATTCTAAGTTCTTTATCGTTTGACAAAATAAATTAATTTATCAACGGCTATTATTTATATTGCTCCGGCTCCCAATGCACTTAACAATATTTTTATAATCTTTATAGTACCGGGAACTTGTAATAGTGACCACCGTCGGCCCGTATTTGTTCTTATACAAATTTACCACTGTATTAATGTTTTGTAACATGACAAACGAATTATATAACCATAGGTAATTCGTAAACAATTATGTTTAACCATTAGATTATCAGCTTATACACAATATTATTTCTGTTCGTTATAAAACTGTATACATCTGCATGCAAGTGACTTCATTGTACAGTATACACTAGTCAACAATGGCGTAATTGTGGGGGGAGGGCAAGTGCCCCCCTTTGACCATTTTTTGAGAAATAAAGGTATCATTTTGCTCCCCCCTCCTCCCCAGATAATCCAACAGTATAAATAGCACCTTTTATTAATGAACTCATGGATATTATTTAACAATATTGGTACCTAGTACATGCTACCTACAATTATTACCAACACTAAATGAAAATAATAATTGTTGTACCAAAGTGAGAAACAACAAAGAGTGTGGTGGACTATTAAAGGAATGTGAGAGAACGAGAAAAAACGAAACTCAGGAAAATTAATTTATTATAAATGAATAACTATAATAACTAAAAAAAATTCTAGTATAGGACATAGGTCAAATACCTATAATGTAGGTCGCACATTAGACCGGTGCCAATTTATGTTTATCTAAACCATAAAATGAGTTAAAAGATTTATGTGAAATCAAATAATTAGATATAGAGTATAAAATACCCCCCCCCCTCCAGGGGGGTGCTAGGTTATTAGCACTACGAGTTTGGCGAACCCGGGGCCCCGAGCTATGAGCTGATTTTAACTAGCTGGCTCAGTCTGGTCTTCTAGGTTGGGGGTTTGGCGATGGGCTAACAACCCGTCACTGTAAAAATCTTAATTGTTAAGGAACCAAAACTAAAGCCTCGGGACAGAGATCTGGACAAAACACAACGGAAACGACCCGGACTACAAGGATTCAAGATTGGCACTTGAAATGTAAGAACGTTATATAAAGCAGGAGCACTTAATACACTAGTCAATGTAATAGATAGATATAAGGTAAATGTAGTAGCGTTACAAGAAACGAGATAGCAAGGCGAAGGATGTATAACAACAGGTAACATGACATTATCCTATGGCGATGTAACTACAAATAGACATGAAAATGGTGTGGGTTTTCTTGTATACAATAGTCTAATACCATGGGTTAAACAATTTAAGGCTATTAATGACCGAATATATTACATCCGGATTAATATGAACCACCGAGACTTGATTATGATTTGCGCATACGCACCAACCGAATCAGGAAATGAAGAAGTAAAAGATGACTTTTATGAAGAGCTGGAACAAGTATATGATGCTATGTCAGGTCATTGCATTAAATTATTATTGGGAGATATGAACGCTCAAGTGGGTAAATAAAATACATACAAAATGACGATTGGAAAACATAGCTTTCACGACTAAAGCAACGATAACGGAATAAGATTAATTAATTTTGTAATTAGTAAAAATATGGTAATAAGCAGTACAAGATTCCCGCGAAAAAATATTCATAAAGAAACGTGGCTATCTCCGGGAGGCAGATTTAGTAGTCAAATTGATCATGTTCTCATAGAAAATAAACATAAGACGATTATAAAAAACGTCAAAAGCAGAGGAGCAGATGCAGACACAGACCATTAATTAATCCTGATTGACTTCAGAGTAAAGATGTCCATGGAATGGAAAAAGAAACAAAAAATACTTGGAAAATATGATGTGGATAAATTAAAAAACAAGGAAACTGTACGGACATATCAAGAAACAGTAGCAAATCTCTTAGGAAGATGAGAAGGTTTCGACAAAGAACAAACTGAAGAATCATGGAAAGTAATTAAGACCTCAATAACGGAATCCGCAGAAAAAGTTATCCAACTCACAGAGAAAGAAAATAAATAAATGGTTTAATGATAATTGCAATAAAGCAATTAGGGAACATAATGGAGTCAGAATCAAAGCAATACACACACCAACCCCAGAGAACATAAGGGACTTCGAGAACAAAATATGAGAAGTAAATACTCTGATAAGAAAAGAAAAGAGAATTGCAGAAAAAGAACAATTAGAAGACATCGAAAACCTTAAACACAGCCCCAGAGAATTCTTCAAACGTTGCAAAACATTTAAAAATGGATTTGTACCTGCTATACGGATGATAGAAGATAATAATGGTACTTTCATTACAAAACCGGAAAATATTGCCGAGGAATTTAGATCGTACTTTGAAAAAATCCTTAAGAGACTCAACAACAGGAATAGGTGAACAAGACCACACCATATATTACACAGCGGAACCAGAAGTACCAAATCCGAGTTTAGAAGAGATACAGTATGCAATCCAAATTCTAAAAAAAAATAAGTCTCCAGGAGAGGATAAAATTGTTGCTGAGTTACTGAAGTTAGGAGGACAAAACCTAACAAAAAACTTACATAACCTAAGTCAACAGATATGGACAAAGGAAAAGATACCAAAAGAATGGAATAAATCATTGATATGTCCAATTTTCAAAAAAGGTAGCCGAAATAAAGTCGAAAATTATGGAGGCATAACACTGTTGAATTCTGGATATAAAATACTATCATTAATTATACTTAAAAGATTGTAAATATACACAGATGAGATAGTGAGTAACTACCAAAGTGGATTCAGGAAAAATAAATCAACTACTAATCACATACTTGTCATAAGACAAATTATGGAGAAAAGCTACGAATTCACAAAGGATCTACATATGGTTTTTATAGACTACAAACAAGCCTATGATAGCATAGATAGAGAAAGACTATGGAAAATCCTTAAAAACTTTGGTTTACCAACTAAATTAATCAACATGATAAAACTATGTAACAGGAAATGTAAGGAAATATCCTACTAGCATAACAGACGATATAGTGGTTATTGGGAATTCGAAAGAGAGTATTCAGAGTACTGTTGAAGAACTGATGAAGATAGGAAAATATATTGGCTTAACAATCAATAGTGGAAAAACTAAATACATGATGGTAAAACGAGGAGGAGGTGATCATAATAACTTCCAAGTGGGAAATAACATCTTCGAACAAGTACAAGAGTTTAAGTACCTGGGGTCTACTCTAAATAATCAAAACAACATGCATGGAGAGATAAATATCAGATTGGACGCTGCTAACCGATGCCTTTATGCACTAAGAACCCTATTTAAATCTAAACTGTTGTCAAGAAAAACAAAAGAACATCTATACATAAGTTACATTCGCCCTGTATAGACATATGCATGTGCCACATGGGCAACGATAAAAGACGATGATGAAATACTACGTCTATTCGAGAGGAAAATTCTTAGAAAAATGTACGGACTCGTATTCAACAATGCGGAGCAGAAATGGGAAATAAGAACCAACACCCAACTATACCAGCTCTACAAAAGAGAAGATGTGGTACAATTTACCAGAGGGATAAGGATAGAATGGGCAGGCCACGTGTGGCGAGTCGATGGAAGTGTACTGAAAGGAGCATTGACTTATGTGATAAGAGGAAAGAGGCCAAGGGGAAGACCACGGAAAAGGTGGGGGGATAGCGTCAGGGAATTATTAGAAGAAATTGGAGGGGACTGGGAACAAGCATACAACAGAGAACGATGGAAGGAATTAGTTTTAGCGGCCAAGAGTCTAAATGGTTCGTGAAAAGCCCAAAAAAAAAAAAAGTTTATAAAATACATACAATAAAAATATGTTTTAAATGGTGAGGGGGAGTGGTGTCAGGGTTTTGGTAATAATAAATATATTATATTTCCCCTCCTAGGTTTTTTCCCAGTTACGCCACTGCTAGTCAGTAGTCAGTCTATTATTTTTTAAGCAATTATTTTTCAATTTTCTACTGCATATTATACCGCATATTTTGATATTTTTTAACGTATATGTATGCGCATATTTAGTACTTTTTAGCGCATAAAGTTCCGACCCTTGTTTATAACACAATATTTATAAATTTATTTAAAATTTGATATTTTAATATATATAAACACTGAATACTCAAATAAAAAATATAAATGTAAATTATTTTTGTAGAACTTATCACTATATTGAGTATTAAACTTGATTTATATATATATATTACTAAGTACCTACTTAAAAAGTATATTTTGAGATTATTACTAACCTTTAGCATTAATTTCAGTTTTATTTAAATTTAAATGTTTCACTAGTACTCTTGATAATATTTGAATAAGTTCTTCAACCGGATGATCAGGTCCATATTGTAAATGACTATCAACTGATTTACAATTTTCTTTATACATTAATATTAATATCTTTGCACATTCGTCCTAATTATAAGAAAAATAACAAATAAAAATATGTATTTAATAAGATACATTTATTGTTTATTATTTTATTTACATAATTATTATTGATGTCAATATCAATACCAGCTCGTAACAAAGAAAACCAACTTTGAAAATGTTGATAACTGGAATGGGATTGGGACAAAGAAGTTAACCAATGAGCATGGAGCCCCAACAAATAACCAAGAGTTCGATGAATATCTAAAAGCAGCGGTTCTGACAGATTTGATTCCATAGGCTAGATATAGAAAAAATATTTTATTATTTTATCAAAGTAAGAATGACTTACTTCAATAATATAATATATTACTATATTATCATAATATAGATATAATATTATAATAAATACCTCAAAAATAATTACTTACTTCAATAATATCTTCATCAGGATCCAAATAATTTCCAACAAAACAAGACTGCAAAGTTTCTTCGGGCATTTCAGCCAACACATGTTCATATATAGAAGAAGAATGTAGCATGGTAGAAAATGAATAACTCATTTCATTAGATCTAAAAATGAATTCATATTTTTAAAAATATGATACATATTTAAAAAATGCACAAATACCTAGTTTCTAAAACATCATAGACTTTTTTATTGTATACTACCCAGTGCCCTCCATTTCTATTATGGTTCTCTAAATCAGCCTTTCGAATCAATAAGACATCATCAACATTTTTATACCATGTATTACAAGTGTAGCCTATAAATAAACAAATTACCTATATATCATATAATTTAAGAACACTATTTATTAATTTATTTGATGTATTTACTTGAAAAACCAGGCCAAGACAAATTATCATCTTCTTCACGTTCTAAATTTGGAGTCATTGAATTAAATGTGTCCAAAGAATTAAGTAAAGGTATGAAAATATTGAACCAATCAATATTTCGCAAAAATAAAGGTGTTTTTTGATGGACCATAATTAAACTTATTAATAGTTCCATAAATAATTTGTCTAAAAGTTAATCGAAATAAATAAATAATTAAAGAAAAAAAACATAAATTTAATATAATAGAAATTATAATATATATATATATGTACCAAATCCATTAGCGCTTATAACTTTAGTAATAATTTGATAATGTTTAGAACTCCGAGAAGCTACATGATTTGCTAATTTAATAACTTGACAAGCACATTTGACAAAATGACATAAATACTTTGAAAGCAACATTTCAGATCCTTTATCCTCACCTATTCCATAGAATAAAATAAAAATTATTAACTTTATACAAACTATTTCTAAATTAGATATTTTATACACTTAAAATGTATGCAGTATAATAGTATGTTATGATACTTTTATACTGCATTACATTTTTACTAGTATGCTATGGTACTTGTAATAAATTTGAATAAAAATGAATATTATGGAAAAAACAAAATTAATGAAAAAAGGTATTTCTATAGTAAAAAAATTGTTAGTTACCTGATTCCCAATAGCATTTATTACTTTTATTATCTTTATTTCTTTTTCGGCGGTATATTGATAATATTAATAGTCTTTGAAAAGTCATAATAAATTTTAAACTAGGAGATTGATTGCAATCTTTTGTAGATACTTTAACTGTATTGATTTGCATTGAAAGACTTGAAAAATAATTGCTATATAAAAATTATACTTAAATTATTATACGTTTTAAAAATAATTAACTTTTTATATTTACTTACTTAAGTAACTGAGATACTATAAAACAAAGAGATATATTTGTTTCATCAAAATTGTGTGAAGAGATTCCAAAATTTTGAAAGTGTTCATCTTTAAAATTAAAGTTAATTTCAATATAAAATAAAATATGGAACTTTTTTTTTATGAACTAGGTAGTACAGTAAAACCTCGATAAAACTAAATCGCTTAGGACCATGATATTTTTCCGTGTTAACGGGATTTCCGTCTTGAAGAGGTTAGTTAATTGTATGTAATTTGAAACGTGACCAAATAAATGTTCCATTATACCGAGGTTTTCGTCTTTCTGAAGTTCCGTTTTATCGAGGTTTTACAGTATTTTCTTTAAATAAAAAACTAACGTTCAATAGCTTTTTGTAAAAATGTTTGTATGATATTGTCCCCTAATAAACTGTTTGTAATAAGATTAATCATGAATTCTTGATTGCCATTAATTGTTTGAGATTCATCTAGATGGGGAAAATAGTTTTTAATAATTTAATTTAAAATATAAAAACTAACTAATATTTACCATTTGGTGAATTTAAAGGTTGTAGTATAGTACATAACATATTTGCTCTTTCATTAGGAGTTTGAAATAGTATAAGCCATCCAATTTTTAAAGTATTTTGAGCAGCTACTTTAATAGTATTTATAACTTTTGAATTTGATGCTAATTCAGTAACTATTTGGCGAATGCTTAATAATAATTTTGAATTTCCAATGAGTCCAACACTCTCAGTATTTACATTATTGTTAATCATTGAATGAAACTATAATCAGAAAAAATATTTTTTTAAATACATTAATGTTCCCATTAAATCATAGGCGGAGATTTGACTGAATTTTAGGGGACTTAAGTCTTGTTTTACATAATGAGCCATGGGGGCTTTGCCTTCCCCCAATCACAATATTTGTTACAATACACACTAACTACTAAATTACTAAATAACAACTACTAAATATGTAATAGTAATTCCTAAGCATATTCCACATATTCAATTATATTTTGTGTGCACCATGGTTTAAATGGTAGTATGCGTTGACTATAGCTATATATATTTATTGCATATATATATATATATATATATATATATATGGGCTATAGCTGTGTCGATGCACTGTACATCTTCTAGTAAGTAATACCTAAATTATGTCTACATACATTAAAGAAAATATTACATTATAATGATTGTCAAAGTCTAATTATTGGACATTTTAATTTTTGTCATTGCGATAACAACAATCACAACCGGTGTGAGCTGATGAAAATCATGATATGGCAAAATAAATAATCCACATTTTTAAAAATGCTTAATGATTTTGGGGAGGCAAAGTCCCCAAACACTTCCCCTCATATCCGCCTATGTGTTAAATAATTATCAAGTTACCTGTAAAGTAAGTAAATGTAATACTGATATTAGTACACATTCTTGTTGTTGAGATGGAGGCCAATTAATACACATTTTGTACTCTTTAAATTCATTGGATAAAAGTTGTTCCAAATAATTCAATGTTTGAATTTGTAAATCTGTTGCGAATGGTGTAGATGTTCCAACATTAAATTCTTCAAAATTATACCAGGCAAAACACTTGAAAATGTAAATATGATTGTATGTAATAATGGTTCATTCAATATAAAAGATAAAATAGATCTTATAAATAAATAATACAATACAATTATTATAAAAGATCTACAACATAAAATTACAAAACTATTAATTTTATAGATTACACTTATCGTAATTTTCTTATTATTTTATCAATAACATTTAAATTTTGTTATTTTAAATACTTGGTTTGTTAGTAATTCAAAATATTGTAATTTTTTTATAAGATTATGCAATAAACAATTATGGCAACTATTGTAATCTTTCAAAGTCTTAAATAAGAAGAGCTTGAATGAAGAGATATTTCATTTTATTTGTAACAAATAAAGGTATTATAAGGTATCAAAGGTATAATAAAGGTGTTTATACCCAAATGTTTTATTAAAAATAAACTGAAAACTAAAAAATAATATTAACAAGTTAGAGGATTAACTATTATAAAACAAATTACCTGAAATAAAAAGGTTGAAAGTTTACCTTAAATATACAGAAAGATTCGCAAAATCCAACAACAATATCCATGAAAAGAACAATAACAATCTCACAAATTTTATAAAAGAATACAAGATTAAATTACACCATATTATAACCAAAGAACTAAATACCAAACCACCATGGGCAACAAAATATAAAATTATAATACAACTACAATTAACATATAACTTAATTATAATCCACTATCTAAACAAATAACTCCATATAGTTTATTCAAAAACTACTTAAAAAGCATCCTCGAAAACTACGAAGATCATCATGAAATATATTCAGATGGATCCAAAACACAAAAAGGAGTCGGATTGTCCATAATATTTCCAACAAAAAAGTACTATACAAACTATTGTCTAACTGTTCTATATTTAATACAGAAGCAATAGCTATCCTAAAGGCTATTGAGATCATAATTCAAGAAGAACACTTTAAGTTCATCATTTTAAGTGACTCATTAAGTTCGATAAAAAGTATTCAAAATCATTTCAATCCCGGAGAAATCGCATCAAAAATTCATAACAAATTAAATATAGCACTTAAATACAGCAAACAAATAAGTATCATTTGAATACCAGGACATATATAAATAAAAGATAATGAAATTGCATACAAACAAGCCTTTCTCGGTATAATCAACTCCGATACGCCTTTAATTGAACAAGTATCTCATGATGACTCAAAAAAATATATTAAAGAAATCATTAATAATAAATGGCTATACACCTGAAGCAAACAAAGCACCAAACCAAATTAAATAAAAAGAGACATACAGATGGCAAAATTTAAAATTTAATATTAATCTAAACAAATGCCAATTATCTAGACTTAATAGACTCAACTCTAGATAATCATTTTAGATGCTACTAGTCAACTTGTGTGCTAATGTCTCTCTTATTTTTATAACTATAACTAAGTATAACAAACTAAAAATAAACTCTATATAAAAAAATATTTAACAATTTTATATTTATATTAGAATAAAATAATGGTCAATATTTTAATATTGTAGCCTATTGTCAATAACTAAATAGTAATTAAATTATATTCAATGCATTTAGTATTTAAATAAAAATTGTATTTACTTGATTTGAACTGCAAACAATTTGTTTCACTTGCCTATTCATTAAACATTTCACTGGTCTACATTGGGTAGTATTTTCATTGTCTAACTGACCCCAGCAATAAACTTGACCAGTAGTAGTCAATGCTAGTATGTAATCATCTGCTAATGAAAGAGAAGTAACTTGTTTCCCTATTATAAATAAACATTAATAATTCAAAAACTAAATTTTTATTCGCTGATATAAACAGTTTTACATAACAATTACCACTTAAAAATTTAACTTCTTTTGGTCGATTAACACGAAATGAATTGTTGTGACCTAACATATTGTTGTCGCCTCTTCCCCAAGTAAATACATTATTAGCACAATCAATTACAGCATTTACATCATTATGACAGTATACTGATACAATTTCATAATCAAACACAATCATGCTGGGTATAACATTTAAAGACTTATCTTCACAATCTAATTAAAAACATTTTATGAAAATAAAACTATAAAGAAAAAAATAGGAATGGTTTAGGTTAAGACTAACTTCTATCAGGAATTCTATATTCAAATGAAAAGACATAGCCTTCTCTGGATAAAGCCAATGTATTATTAATAGATGCTCCACATGAAACATTAGAAATATGCCATTCTATTAAAATTTAATAAAAAATAAATGAGTATATAATTCTATTTAGTAACACACAAATTTAAATTAATAATATTTAATTATATTTAATCAATATTAATTTAAAATAATATGAAATTACCTGATATAGAATCAACTAATTCTGGAGTATAACAACAATTTCCTTGATTCAATACTTTACCCCACATGTACAATTTTCCATAATCAGTTACAGCAGCACTACAAAAAATTTTAATTCATACAATTTTACGGTATAAATCTTATAATCGAGTCCACAAATTTGTTTATTGTGCAAAAAATATACAGATTATAAATTTTATATTTTTAATAAAAAATAAATCTTACTAAAAAAAAATAATTCATAAAAATAAGTATTTTTAGATGAAACTTATACTTACAGTTATCATACTAACTATATATAAGTTATTTTCATTTAAATTTAAACAATAAGTGTTTTTTTATTTATTTATTTATATATATACAATTTTTAATTTTTTTTTTAACCTCTTTCCAGCATGATAGTACTGGTGACCCTTTCATTTTTCTATTAATTGCATAGTGATTAGTATTGCTAACTAACATATTTTTTCTTTTTTCCTCATTGGTGATTAGCGTTTCTGACTACCATAATAAGTTCATGTACCAGGTACCATGTGATATGTCAATGTTTGATATTAATATGATTTGCCGTCTTGTGCTGGAAAGAGTTATAGGAGCTTTGATAACTAGGGCTCTTAGCCCTCTGCAAGTGTCACATTGTATGGTATAGGGATAATTGGGTAAATTTATGTTGGAAAAATAGGGGTATTATTTTTCTCAATACAGTGGTATAGCTCAGAATGCGAAACTAAAAACTATACGCCTAAGCACAGTCGCTTTATTCCATTCAGTCACGATACATTGTTGCAAAACATAATTATTTTCAACATAAATACTATTTTAGAAATAAAGATACTGTTAAATAATTTATTAATAGTTACCTGAAATCTTTTCCACATGAAACCATTATCACTGTAACTTTAGAAAGTGCAAAAATTAGTTCTGGTGTAGAAAAAGAAGAATATTTTTGACCATGGCCCAGAGCACCAAATTCATTTACACCCCAAGAGTACACTTCTCCTATTTCAGATATCGCTAAATATGTTTCATCGTAAACATCAACATACTTCACAGGTGTATTCATAATTTGCTTTTCTTCAAAATTCTAGTAATATATAAATGTTACTTCTTAAATAATTTTTTGTCTTTAGATATATTATTTAACATAATAATTTAATACTTTATGGTATATTCAGTGCTCGACTTGGTAAAACTAATGAAAGGGGATTCTGTTTACTTTAAAGAAAATAGCGACCCCAAGATTTGTTAAGTGTTATAATTATAACATAATAATAGTAGGGAGACCCTAAAATTTCTGAAAATTAGTTGGGGTACTCCATTCCCCTGCGCCCCTCTCAAGTCAAGCACTGAGTATATTTTAAATTACCATTGAATCAATTGAATAGCTGATAAAATGTAGATTTCCAGTAGTTGTTACTACTAATATTTCATTTTTTGAACATACTACTGTTTCAATATTCAAACGTTCAAGGGTTGATATAACTTTTTTTTTAGTTTCAGGATAGAATGGTTTACCCCAATACTGTACAATATTTTGTTTATTTTTAATTTCATTGTTTTTTTTCCTACAATACATAAATAAAAAATTATTTCTAGTCATAATAATATAATATAATTGATATTACTTGAAGATTTAAATAAGTAACAGCTATTTGGTCTAAAAATGCTAAAACCATAACAGCTGTTTGTTTAATTCCAGTAGGTTCTGGATTATCAGAATCACTATATAATTTCAAAAAACTCTTTGTTACATTATCCTAAAATAACAAACATATAAAAATTGGTTAAATAAATCTTCTAGAGGTCATTAATTTGAGAATATTATAAGCGATTGCACCGCGATATAACACTGCTACTTTATTTTTTTATTTTTAGTGTGGATTTTAAGTACTGTAATATTTCATTTTGCATACAATATACTAGAAATAATTTGCAAATACATTTTCAAATACTTAAATTAACTAAACAACTTTATTTAAATATATTAAAAAAAAATAAAATTTGATTTAAAAAATTTATTTTTTAACTTTATTACTAGAGTACGAATTTTAAAGCAATTAAAAACTAAGGAAAAACACTAAAAAAAGAAAAAATTTCCAAAAAAGGATTGAAAATTAGTTTTTTTAAAAAAAATTTAATAACTTTTGGCATTTTTTGTAAATGACTAAACAATGTTACAACAAAAACTTAACTGTAATTCGGAGTAGATAATTTCCAGAGTAAGAGCATATTTTTGTATTCATTGTTATTTCAAGATAAATTAATCTATATACTATATACCATACCGTGTGTGACTAACTGAACACACACAGAAAGGTTGTCAAGAGATGATAGAATAAAATTTTAAACACATTATATAATATAACATTTCAAATATGTTTATTTAGAACACATTTTGAAAATATGTAATTTAATAGCAAAATTAAGTACTCAAAAAAATGTAAATATTTGAAAAAATGTAACTTAAGAACAAAAAAAAATGACCCAAAATACCAAAAAAATATTAATATATAAAAAAAGTAAGAAAACAAAATAAAAATGTCCTGTTTTTTATTCATAGTATATATCAAATTTGTAGCTGACAGCTTTGTTTTAGAGAAATAGAAAAAAAAAACAAACACCTTGAAAATCTATATTCTAGTTATTACTGTATTATTAAGTAAAATATAATTATTTATTTGTTTTAAAATTTATTTTTTTAATAAAAGAACAGAATAGAAATGTATTTTTATATTAAGTAACCATACTATACTTCTTTAATATCGTCGTAATCTTTATTACTTCATTATATTTATATATGTCACCAGCAATATGGATAATTCAGGTATTTTATAAAATACCTAGGTATTATGCAAAATGCCAATTTTTATTTAGACAAAGTACAAAAAATTTTATTATATGTTATATTATATTAAGATTCTTATAATTATTATATATTATTGCTCATATTACAGGTAAAATTAAATTTTTATCTATTATCAAATTATTACTATTATATATACATTTTAATTAAACTATTATTTACTTATTATAACATGTTGTAGAAAAGTGACATTTTGAAGTGTATAAAATATTATTTTTAAGGCAAATACCTACCCTTTTTATTTTGATACTTAGACTTGCAAATTATAAAAATCCTTGGTCAATTTTTATGGATTGAATTTTTATCAACTCGCTATACTGTTCATCAGATAAATAACTAGTATTAGTAGCTAAATTTTTAAAAAAATGTTGTAGTTTGTTATAAAAATTTGACTTATATAATATATAATATATATATAATATATATACTTATATAATATAAATTGTATCCATAGTTGCAACACCGTATGAGACACAAAAATGATGAGAAAAATGATGATATTGTAATAAAATTATCATTACATTCAATATTGTACCCAGAGCCGTGTCAAATATTTCAGCGCCCCGGGGCAAAATTTTTTCTACGGGGCCACTGGGCACAGGTAGCATATTAGGTGCAGATAAGGGCGTCCCCTTAGTTTTAAAAAAAAACTACTGAGCCCAGGGGCAATTGCTCCCTTTGACCCGCCCCCCCTTAACACGGTCCTGATTGTACCTCAGAATTATTATTATAGTAGTAAAAGTATATTAATATTTATTGCGTTATATAGACATGCACATTTATGATAAACAAGAAGTAAAGTAAAGTAATAAGCGATGTCCAATTTTGTTTATTTTCATCATATTGCCTACTTCACGTTTGAAATTATATATAATATATTATAATACCTAGGCAAAGCTCGTATTATGTATATTGCCGAGTGATTTTTGGCATTTTATATAATGCCTAGGCATTTTACAAAATACTGGATTATCCATATTGCTGGAAACATACATATATTATAATATATAGATTTATAGTTTAACACGAAAAACACATGATTTGTTTTGTGGAACAAATTATTTACATGCATTTCCATTTTATTTACAATGAAAAACAATTTTAGACACTCCAGTGTCAACTCCACACTGACATTCATTAATGTAGACTAATAACTGGTGACTCCATGTGTATAGATAAAATGTATGACTATTGCAATATGTTTAAAAATATATGTTGTAGGAATAACAGGGGATTGTCTTAAGGTTATGAAAACAGTTTTTTCCAAAGGTGCAGTGTAAGCATGGGTGCGACCGCTAGAAGGTTAACAAATTAACGCTTACAAGGAAAAAGAGAGTAAATATTTTTGCTGAAAATGAGCAATGAATATTTTGATATAAACTATTTTTTATTGATATTGTTGATAATTAATCACTAAAATTTTTTTTACAAATAACTATTGAAGTTTAAATATTAAAAGTAACCATCATTTATTATCAGGTATGTAATTATTATCGGGAGTAATACTATCCTATAAAATTACAATAATGAAATTTACGTCCTTTTTCTTTGTAAACGTCAATATGAAAATGCAGAATAGTTACTTTATTTGAATTATTTGAATCATAGTCGAGATTACTTTGAACTCTTGAGACTACCCAATTTAAGCGTCGTAGTGTTATTGTTAATAAATTGTATAAATTACTACTGTAAATTCTAAAAAAAATTGAAAATATTTAATAGTATTCAAGATAATAATAGATAAAAGGTATTAATTACTTATCACAACATGATCCTAATTCAAAAAACATAAGTACACATTGTAATATCTGGCTCAGTGATTTTCCTTGTAATCCTAGTTCTAATGAAAGACATAAAGCAAACTGTCTATCAGTATTTGGAATGTGATTTACATTGATACTTTCTTTTTCAGATACATTAACATTTCTAAAAACACAATATAAAGTAAATAATATAAATTTATTTTAATAAGGAATTTAAATTATGAAATACCCATTAACAACTTCAAATAGGAACTTTGATGTTCTTTCTAGGGTTTCAATCCAGAAAGTAGGAACATTACTTTCATCGACAAGAAAATGATCAGGAACACATTGCAATACTTTAAGTGAGTCGTGAAGCATTTGTGTACACAGATCAGAATTACTGCCAGACCGCCAAGTGCTTACTAGAAATCCAAATGAGAAGTTTAATGCTGTCTGTGTACCAATCTTAGCAAATAAAGATATTTTTTCATCATCTTTAGAGTTTCTAACATAAAATAATAATAATTAGCCTATAATTATTAGTAAATTAAAAATTAATTTAAAATTATATTAGTTAAAATATATTTTATTATTTATACTTACTTTTCTATTTTATTGGAATGTTTAGAACTTTGGTGCATTATAATTGATTGTTTATGGTTGTTTGACTTAGATTGAAAAAATGAATCTCTATAAAAAGCACCAAAATAACGTGATGCAATAGCCATTCTGAGCTGGGTTCGGTTAAAAAATAACGTCGAATAACATATATCTTCACAAAGTTTTCTTTGTTCAGCAGCAAACATAGATATCAATGATTTAATGTCATCTTTACCTAAATATTTAAAAAAATTTTAAATGCTCCAAAGATAAGAGTTAATCATTTATCATATTATTTTTATAAATATGAAACTAATGAAAAATATTCGCATTTACAATTTTAAATCCTTTATTTTTTGTGGTTTAACATATTAGTATATTTTACCTTATTTTACTTAAATAATTATGAAAATATTTTATTTTATTAGAAATATAGAAATAGTAATAAATAATGCCTAGATCTAATAATCCTAATAGATTTTTTATTACACTTTTTTTTTGTATTTTTAAAATGCTGAACAGAAATTTAAATTTAAATCCAAGAAACTAAAGTATATAAATATTATATATTTTAGATGGTCTGGGCACACTTCTTGCTCTTTTTATTTTAAATTGTATATATATGAGCTTTATATTGATATTATAACAATTTTTATTATCTATGTCTATATATCTGTCTATACTTATTTATGATGTCGATTTTAAAATTACATTAAACTAATTTATTAAAAACTAAAAATTTCATACTACAATTAGGTTTCCACATAAGAGATTGAAACAATTGTTTGGATTTTAATACTTCATTATCATCATCCAGTTTACAAGACATACAATTGCATTCTTTGTCAGATGGATCATCTTTACACGGGCAATTTACTGCCCAAAGACCAATATAATACCGTCCAGATGATTCTACAAAATAAAGGTATTTTGCATTTAATAATTATATCATATAACATTTTCAGATGGACACTGTTAAACCTTTTTTTAAATGTGACAAATTGCTATTGTCCACAGGTATCAGTTCAGAATCTTCAATCATCTCATTCCAATAGTTAGTGAGGCGTTTTTCATCTAACGCCTCGTGAAGTTCTATGCCGAGCCATTTGGGATCATAGGCAGTCTTCTGTTTTATAGTGAATTCAACTTTGGTACTCATTTTGATATTATAGAAATCGGATTTTAATCAACGTAAAAAATTACATATTCAAAGCACAACCATTGGTGTCTGAACGATTATAGACGTAGCATATTATCCAGTGACTTACAGACGACTACTGTACGTAATTATAAGTAATACGAATACGATTAAAACAATAACATAAGAGTAGATATAATTAATGTGAAACGATAGAAATTTTACGTGTTTTTAATCAAACAACTTTTAAATTTAAGCTTTTAAAAGCACGAAAACAATCATTGTTGCGTGAGTGCCGAACATCTTATCACGTTTAAAATGTTATCAGTAATCAAAAATGTTCAAGTAGCAATTGATAATGTTACCACCGTTGTGATATTACAACTACTGAAATATTCGTATCCTATGTCTCGTACTCTTGTTGCTTAGTTTGTTGGGCGACTTTTATTGTTATTATTTGAAATCAATACTCTAGCTCAGTGTTTCCCAACTAGTGTTCCGCGGAACCTAAAAGTTCCGTGAGCTTGCGCGAAGGGTTCCGTGAGAAATTTAAGAAAATATAAATTAATTAGCAATATTTTAATTTGACTTTGATTTGAACATAGAACTGGAATTGACACTTTTCCCGATATGAGGCGCATAGTTTGTAGCTTTTCGGCGCATACAAAGACAAAGAATAAGTTTCGAAATAAACTGAACGCGGCTTCGAACTTACGAATCTCATTTTTAGGAATAACTCCAGATTTAAAAACAGTTATGAAAAAAACTATGAAAATATTCCAATCTTCTCATTGAATATATCTTAGAAGTAATGAGAGACAAATATTAAATTTTATGCTTTAATATTACATTTATAATATTGTAATAGTAAAAAACAAAATAAAATGTTAAAGCCGTATTATTTTTTATATTAATGATACTCTTGTGCCGGAAGTGTCCGATAACCCACTCATTTAAGTGTACCAAACATTTGCCTGTATTAAAATTATAGAAAAAATATTGGGGTTCCATAAACCGTTCAAGCTTCTGCAAAGGTTCCGCGAGTAAAAGAAGTTGGGAAACACTGCTCTAGCTGCTTTCAACGACCTTTGTAGTCATTGTTAAAAATGTTGAACACCAAACGACATCAAAATGAGAGAATAACCGTGCGGCATACCGCCTGTAACATTTAAATGAATAATTATCATAATTATTTAAAGAAGAAGAAAAATGTTTATATCCTATGACATTGAAAAGTTGTGTTTTCACCGTAATTCTTAGTGGTTGAATTGTTGTATAAATTTTATATTTCCCTCAAGTTCGATAAAATGTAATAAACGTAATAGATATAATAGGTGCAACTAGAGGGGTACTTCATCATCCCCCCGTTCAAAAACACAATATTGAGAAATAATTAAAAAAAAAGTATACATGGGTAATTTATAAATAAGTCGATACAGATAGATTAATTGTTTTGTATATATCAAAAATCTGGTATAGACCAAATTCGTTTTTTATATTAATACTTTTGTTTATTTAAATACTTAGCATTATATAAAAAAAGAAAAATTGGAAAACAGAATCGATCATTCCAAAGTGAATGATTTAACAATTATGAATGGTTGGCAGTTGCCAAACTATTAATTAATTAAATAAATAAAATTAGTTAAATTATTAAGTAAGACTATTTACTTTAAGAAAAAGAGCATTCCCGAAACTTGTTAAGTGTTATAATTATAACATAATAATAGTAGAGGGGCACTAAAATTTCTGAAAATTAATAGGGGTACTCCATCCCCTTGCGTCCTTCCTCAAGTCGAGCACTACTTATGATTGGTGAAATACTGAAAAATTCTTATGGTGTAAATACAGTTTAATATTCTGATTTGTTATGAATTTTGACTCATATCATTGTATGTACATGAGAAATCTTAATATTTTATTTTAAATTGTTCTCTGTAATTGAAACTAATTATGATGTGCCTGGGACCATTTCTATAACATTAATTTGTTTTTGCCTGTTATGTATCCATGGGTATTATTTTATTAAGTTACATTACTTAAGTACAAGTATTACAACACTTAGGTCGTTTTCACAGACCGGTAAAACCTAACCCGGTGCCGGTTTCATTTCACGCACAGCGAGGAAACAGTTTTTGTACTCACTTAGGTGAAGTCGTGTTTTAGTTATTATCTCTGTTGTTCTCAACAATCTGTGCTGCTCTTAATAAACGCCATTTGTTTGGGTTACTGTACCTTCGAAGGAAGTACCGAAGATACAACATTAAAAGACGATATTGGATTCATCCTGAATTAAGTGTAAAGTACTTGGAAGGAATCATATAATATCAGTATAACTATTTTTAGGTTTTCCCCCCGGTACCGACAAAACCTGTGCTAACCTGTGTGTACACGTTTGTACAAGAAAACATTGTGATCGATAATCGGAGATCAGTCCGGCATTCGAATTATCAAATTCAACGCCTACTGCGAATTCCGGATTCGACAAATTTACCGGTCCGGTCTATGTGTGAAAGTACTAACTTAATTGCATTGCATCCGACACCGGCGCCGACTATGGTTCCGATTTTATCGGTGTGTGAAAACGGCCTTAGGGATGCAATTTATACGACACTAATTCCACTAAAAAAATCAATATAAATACTAGTGAATATTTTATGTTTATTTTTTAGATATATTATAATAATTATACACAAATACAAAAACCGTAATTTGACATTCTACTGTAGATATAGGTACATGGTTTTATGGTAAGGTTTTAGTATAATAATGTTATATAATTATATTTCATTATTATACGACAAAAAAAAAAAAAAATCAATAAAATACAATTTATTTACAATATAAGGTAATATTCAAACATATACAATATCTAAATAGTTACACTGAAAAATATTACAATTGTTATTTTATGAATATTTTAAAAGAAATGTAATTTAAATATTTTTATATGCATCCTATATTTGTTGAAAGTGAAACTGCACCCATCAAATCGATGATATCAATTAAATACATTATTTTTTTTAAAAAGAAGTGTAGTTTTATATGAATAAATATATAATCATATATATGAAAATACAATCACTACAAACTATTCACAAATAGGATAATATATAATACAAATTACTTCTTTTTAAATTTTTTTTTTTTAATTAATGATGGATGAATATATATATATATATATCAATTTTTTAGGTCAAAAATTCAAGAAAAGTTACGGGCAAAAATATATATTACAAAAGCATTCAATTGAAAAAATTATAGAATGCATTATTGCACTGTGGATCATTCCCAAACTGTCCATCTACAGGATTTTTCCGTTCTTCAGCCATTGGCGATTGCCTGCATGCATCTGCATACGTTGACATACCTTGATACTGAGGAGACAATGCCTGACGATCCCCATTCATTGGTAACATAATGTTACCATTAGGTTGTGGTTGTGCCTGTCGTTTGTACAATGGTGTGCGATCAATTTGATCAATATTTTGTTGTTGCTGAACAAGTGAATATTGATTACCTAATGATTTATACATATCCTCTGATGTTCCACCACTATCTAAATGCGGAACTCCCTGTGATACACACTTTAAATTTAGTTTAAATACATATTATTATACAAAAGTTGTAACTAACCTGTGATGAATTTCCAAACCCATTATGATTAATTTGTTGTTTTTGAGTTTGTTGTTGTTGTATTAAAATATTTAACAAATCATCAGGAACTCTATTGCCTATTTCAGGAGGTGGTACATTCATTTGTAATGGTATATTTGGTGGTGGTTGTTGAATAGATGACTTTTTGTACTGTGTTTGAGACCGCAATAGTTCAATAAATCTAAAATTCATACAATAAATATTATTGAAAACTTTCATTATAATGATTATAAACATACTTTTGACCCATCAGAGCACCACCATTATCTGTAAGGAATTTCAGCCACTCTACTTGTTTTGTTTGAGAACTCATCATTTCTTCTATACTTATGTTATGCGGTAACATACCCTACAAGAAGAAAAATAATTTTAATTGTTATTTAAATAAATATATTTTTAATAGAAATTTTAATAATTTAACTATATAAATAAACATATACAATTGAGAATACATTTAGAAAAACATACCTCAAGCATTGATCGATCATTGTTGCGTTGTGTTTGTTGCGCTGATATAGTTTCAGCATGTTTGTTGTTCACATCAACCATTGTTCTAATATTAAATGGTTGCACTAGTGAAGGATGTTGCATTGTATATGGTTGTATTGATGACATGTTTATTTTGTTAAATTGATCTTGAAGTCCCATTAAATTAGTATTTGGCACAATCATATTTGGAGAGGGCAAGTTCACTGGAGTAACTCCACTGGTATTTTGCACATATTGAAGATCAGCATGTCCATTTTGAACCAAATGCACTAGGTTTGGATTACGTGGAGGCACTAACCCAGGTGGTGGTCTTATTTCTTCTTCATTTGATTTTTGTATTGGTGGTTGTAATAATGGCCTTGGAAATATATTTGGGGTGCTAGATGTTGTTAAAGGGCCAAGTGGCCAAATTTGAGAAGGATTTATAATTGGTTGTCGTAAGGAGATAAATGTAGGAGGTGGAGGCTGAGAAATAGAAGGTATGTATAAAGGGAATGGGAATATAGGTGAAGAAAATAAGGGGGGTGGTTGAGAAAACCTTAAAGGTGGCGGTGGTATAGCAGCATTAAAAGTTGCTAAAGACTGTGGTATCTTAATGTATGACTCTTGTTGGTAACGTCGGGGAACAAATTCTGGAGCCAATGGATTCAAAACATATGTTTTCTTCAATTCAAGGTTGTCTAACAAATTTCTCAAATGAATCCATGTTATACCATTGAGGCTATGGTTTTCATCACAAATTTGGATGAACCGCTCCCAAACTTTTCTACATCGTCCAATAGAACATAATGCAACAGGGTCTCCAACTACTGCCACAAGACTTTGTGCACGGGTAATGGCAGTATTTAACAACTTTGAATTAGACAAAAATCCATAGTCCATATCATCCATGCCAAGCTTGTTTATACCACTATTAGATTTTTCTCCACCTCCTACATTATTGGCCACACAAGTTCGTCTAGTACGTACAGTACTAAGAAATATTGCTCTAAATTGTTTGCCTAAACATAAACATATGTATGATTAATTTTATTTATAATTTAAGATTATATATCTTTTTGTTAAATAATCTACCTTGTACATTAAGTACTCTTTCAACAGATATACCACCCATACGTCGTTTACGGAGTTCTGATCTAATCCTAAACACTTGATCTGAATAAGGTGTCATTATACCAATGGAATGTTCATCAAATGCTCCCCATGCTAGTGGCCAATTTTTCCTTAACTCCGATACCCGTTCAACAACTTCATAAACTTCAGCATTGTTGTAAAATGCTGTTGAATTACTATCTTGTATGTCTTCACCACGAGTTGTAAAAAATGTTAAAGGATACAAACTATCATGTTGTGGTTGATTGCCTTTACTCACAAGTTTTTGTTCATAAAACAATTCTGAGGTAAACTAATAAATTAAAATAAAAACAATGTTAAATAATTATTTCCATAATTTCAATAATGCAAACATACATGTATAATAGCTTCATGTGCTCTGTAATTTTCACATAATAATATTTTACAAGCAAATTGTCCAGGATAATGATCATAGAGCCGTTCTAACAGAGAAACATGAAGATTTCTTTCCTTGGCAAATTTGGAAAAAATTTCTGGACTCAACTAAAATGTTAAATCAATAATATTTATACAGTCATTATCTTACCAAAATATCATTTAAAATTACCTGCATATGATCTCCAGCTAAAACAATTCGAGTATCAGTATTAGCAAGTGCCAATGGCATAATGGCTTCACATTCCATAGCCTGTGCAGCTTCATCCAAGAGAATATGAGTAAAATGACCTTTAAAATATGTATTTTTAGTAAATGTTTAAAGCAATATTATACCATGAATGAAAAAAATTACCTTTTTTCAAACCAACAGAAGATAAAAACATAGAAATACTAAGCGTTACTACTATTACACGATAATTTAAGATTTCTTCAAGTGTTGGTAGTCTAAATGAACCATTTTGATCTAAAATGCAATACTAAAAAAAAAAAAAAAAAATACAAAAATTAAATATTTTTAAAATATTATTATGACACATTTTTTCCAGATATTTATTGATCTAAGAATAATAGTTTATTATTTAGTTAGCAAATTAAAAAATGGTTGGTAAATAATAAATAATACACAAGTATAAATAGATCTATTGAAATATTAACAACCTTTTAAACTAATTCTTGTAAAAAAGCAAAAAAATCTTAAATTAAATAATATATTACCACATAAATATATATTAAATAATTTGAGTTTAATTAGTCAATGTAATGAATCATTGTCAGTTCTCTGAATTTTTAAATTAATAAAAATAATTTTCATTAGTATACTTATAATTTATTTTTATAATTGTGTGTTTTGTATATTTTGATGTTTTTTTTCATATTGAAACTTATCTTAAAATGTCGCAATATTATGCAATAACACTCTAGACAAGAACTTTAATTTTTATTTTTTTAAATTATAGATTATATTACCTTTTGAACAGTGCTGTGAACAGTAGAAACCCAACGCTTATGGTAATATATTCTTAATGGCTTTGCTTCAGTATGCCCATCTTCAACATATGGATGTAAATAATCTTTTATATATAAATCTGCAGCACTATTTGAGTGTGTACAGACTAAAATTTTTGTATTATCTTGTAATAATGTCTGTTTTATTGCTTGGGCTAAAGTATAAGTTTTGCCTGTACCAAAAGGACCTAAAATAAAGAAAATAAATTTAAATTTTTGAAGACTGAAAATATTTTCTTTTAGAACAAACCAATAATTAGTATTGGAGGTAAACTAATATTTGTAGGAGTTGTGATTGCAACAACAGCTTCTTTTTGTTTAACATTTAATTTTTTATCAATAATTTCAGCCCATTGTTGTTTTGGACTCCATGGTATAATTGGTTCCAAAAATGTATCAGGAAAAATTATTTTGAAATCAGCAATATGATCAATGGCATAATGCCATTCACAGTATGGTATTCGATTTAATTGAAACTGTACATCAAATTTTACATTTGTATCTGCTTTAAGACCAAGACCAGTAACTGTATTAGCAGATAATCTAAGGTAAATAACATTTTTCCCTTTATCTTCAATTTGTGCTTCATGAACAGTTCGCTTTTCATCAGATGCCTTGGAGTCTAAAATAATATAATAATAAAATTTTAAATAAGGAAAACTCTGGGCATATAAATATATTTAATTTGATTACTTGAATGCATTTTAAAGGAATAATAAATAATTTAATAAAAAAAAAAAATAATAAGAACCGTGGACATTGAATGGTTAATACTTAATAAAAGGTATTGAATATCTTAGGCTGAATAATTAGACCTTAAATATAATACAAACAGTGCCGTAACTAGAGTGTCAAATACCCATGTGCAGACAAATGTACATGGGCCCCTCTTTCTTGAGATACATAAAAAAGTCGGACTGACTTCAGACTACGAGAATTTTTTACTCCTTAGATCGGATAGTACTTGTGGATGTATTGAATTTTAAAGAACCGATAGATAATTTTCTCGCTGAAACAATTCTATGTAAAGCTTCAACTTAGTAGGTACACAAGATCACAATTGTATATTGGGTAGATTTTATTAATAAAAAACTTGTAGAATAAACAACAAAGATAGATAAAATATATAACATGAATATATGATTATTGATTTTATAAATATGATTTACAATAAAATATAAAAGTATATATATAAAAGTAATCTATTTATGTCACTATAGGCTTAGTATTTTTCTCAATATTTAAATAAACAATTCCAAATAAAATGGACTAGACTTTTACATTTTGATATATAAAATTAAATACAAGATAATAATACAATAACCATGAATCAAATTAAATCAAATTAAAAAAAAAAAAAAAAATTAACTACTATCTACTATGGGTCCTTTGACCCTGCGGGCCCTAGTGCTGTGCACCGCCTGCACATATAATTTTTACGGCACTGAATACAAAATAAAGGAGTTATGTATTCTTGTACTATAATTTTAAGTTTTAAAACATAAAATGAAGTACTTTTTAAAATTATATGAATAAAAGCCATACATAAGAATAAAACAATTAATATATTTATAAATAATTGGTTATGCTATAATTTTAACTCAAAAACATTGCAAAAAAAATTGATAGAACAAAATCATCTATATTATTAACACAAGGAAACTAGCTTATGATTATCTTTGCATAAAAATCTTAAGTAATAAAATATAAAATTACTTATTTAACCAAAATCAAAATAAATGTTTTCTGAATAATATTTAAGCACTAAAAAACTTATAATATTTCTCTTTGCTCAAAATCTAAAATGTACTAAAATGAAAAGTATTTACCTTTAGACGGAGAAAGATAAACAGTAGTACAATTATTTAAAATTAATCTTCCAGCAGAAGTATCTTCAGAGACATCGGTTCCAAGTTGCAATAATGCAAACAACTCATTATTATGAGAGTATTTAGCAGTACTTGCTGCAACACCACTAGGTGACAGTAAATAACAGCTAGCCAGTTGAAGTTTGGCAGTTAAATTATATCGGGCCACCTAAAATTATTTTTAAAACAAGTTATTTAATAAATTGCTAGCAATTTAAAAAATTATAGTACCTGTTCATAACGTGCAAGTTCTTCAACATATAATAGTTCATGAATTCTTGCTCTATAATTGTTCTTAGTCAGCTTTTTGTCTGAAATTGTTGTGTGAGTCAGAGAAAAAGTTGAAGGGCAAGGTGCTTGATAACTCAATAATAATTTTTGCTCTCTTTCTCTATCATCCTGCACTTGAACAGGCCCTATCGATGATTGAAACTCCACAATGTTTGAATTTGCTATATTCCATCGTTCCATGGATGATAATATCAACTCTCTGTGAATTTCTTTAACTTTACCACAGTCTGTTACAGGTATAACATCTACGCAAAGATGTTTAACCAAAACAGGACCAAGACCAAAGTCAAATACTACTGCCTGTCTAAAGGTTCCATAAATATTGGTTGTAAAATAAACCTTAATTTGATGTCTTAATTTAGAAGACAATGACTGAGAAACAGGATGCTGTGCTTGAGATACCCACTCTTGATCATTGGGTGGTTCCATATCGAAAGCAACCTGTTGTAAACCATTGTCAACCAAAATATGTTTTAAAGAAAAATGGTTACGATAAGTGTCTTGAAGTAAAGCAACTGCTTGAAGAGATGAAGTTGTTTCTAACACAAATGTCCATTCACGATTACTAGTTTTAGATTCAACAGTAGTTACTAAATCACAATCATGAGTCTCGACAACACAGTCCAAACTCTCACGCATTATTTTTTCTGGATTTGTTGACTGAACCCATCTACAAAGTTATAAATAAATATTAATATTAATATTAACAATACTTATATCAAAAGGTATTTTTTTATAAATGACATACCTTTCTAATAGTTGTTCAGTATAAGATTTTCCATACAGTTTATTTTCACTTGCACGTTGTAGTTTCATTCGCCTGTACTCAAATCTTTCTTTCCATTCAGTCAATTCTTCCAAACCATGTGCTTCAACACACTGAGCACCATACTTGCAAGAATTTTCTGTTCCTTCTCCTTCTGAATAAGCTTCACATAAGCTAAAATTAAATATTGTCAATAAATTGAATAATACTCTTAATATATATTTTCATACGTATAACATTCCGAAGAAAAACCACGTGGTGGTGGTCGCCATTTCCAATCTCGTCCTTCATCAGACATAATTACTGTTTGATGGTTTTCAGTAGCACAATGAGCTCGAAGTTGATTTTCTAAATGGAATGATATACCACAATATGTACAAGAATACCTCATTTCATTTTTTTTTGGAAACTTCAATTCTGCCTGTTTATCTTTTCCTAAAAGTAATATTATTAATTAAAATCTAATTTCATTAACTTATTCATTTTTTAATCAATAATTTAAAATAATAATACTATTTCAGTTTTATAGTCTTTATGTCACTAACCAATTATTTTTAGTAGAAATGTTTATAAAATTTATATTTAATTATATTTTATAGTTTTTAAACTATTAGACTTCCTAAGGAAATTGTTACATTCATACCATAATATATTACTTTTTTATAGCTTATAAATAGGAGTAATTAACAGTTTTTAATTCAAGGAATAATTTTATTTGATACATTTGATTCAACTAAATTCTTACAACTACTTTATTTTTTATGGACATCATTTAATTTTCTTTATTATAAAACATACATGAACTAATACAATAAAATTATTTTCTGTATTATATGTAAATAATATTCAAAAACATTATAGATAAATTCAACTTATATTAATATATTAGTTTAAATATTATTTACAGTTTTTTACAAAATTTTATTTTCATATTACTTTAACAAAATTATTTTTGTTGTGAAAACACTAATTATTAAAAAGGTAGTGAATAATTTTATCAACCAAATCCATTATTCTAATAAACATATAAACATTTTATACTCAAAAATTATAATTTTATATAACATTTATTTTAATAAACATGCATCTAAATGTCTAATAATATAATTATAAAATGTGTAAAAAAAACTTTAAGAACTAATAAATATAAATCTTATTTATATGTATTACTGAAAAATAAATATAGAAGAAACTACTTAGTTAACCAAATGCTATTTAATAATTTTACTATAAACATTGATAAAATACTCACTAGATTCTTGGAAAACTTCTGTGACTTTTGAATGATAATTTGTCCTTAAATCATATGATTCACCATTATGCTTTGCTATATTAGAATATGCCATCCCATTTTCTTGACCTAAGAAGAAAATAACGTATAAACCAGTAATGAAATAGGCATCATATGTTGTAAAATTAATAGATATATACCAATTCCATTGAAACGCTCAAAGAATTGAATATTTCTTTCAAAATTATGAATACCATTATTTTCATTACTAGAAGGCTCGAATAACTGACCGCCCAATTTATCATCATCGACCAATTCAACAGGATGTTTCCTATTTCTTCTACTTTGTTCCCTGACTCCAGTTGCAATCCAAGAGTCTAACCTGTCTCCAAATAACAGATCTTCATTGATTTGGTTCAACTGATCTTCCAATGTCTGGACTGGCGTTGGAATATCTTCTTTTGACATGCTCCATACTAAACGCACGGTATCCAACATTTTTTTAGCCTCACTGCTGTTTTCAGATCTGACCACCCACTCCAGAGCAGCCTGTTCGGCCTCACCATATCTCTTTAATGCAAATAATGCGTTGACCAGGTTGCGGCGCACGCGTGAGCTGTACGCGTTTTCATCATCGGTCAGCATGGATATGATGTGTCGACAGTCGTGAATGACATCATCATACTTCTTCAGTTCCAGACTGCACTGGGACCGTCCCAAAAGGTAGCCGACGAAGCGCTCCGACGGTAGGCTTTTGGCCACGGCATTTTCCAGCAATTGGTCGAAACAGAAAAACGCGTTGCTCCATTGTTTGTGGTTTAGGTACTCGATGGCTCTGTGTTCAACCTCGGCGAAATTGGTATCCATGTATGAGCAAGGATGAACGGGTTTTGGATGTCAATTATCATACGACCTATGTGATCATAGTTAAAATACGACTGGTCGTACGTAATACAATTGGTCATTTAGTTCTGGACGTACCACACATTTAGGCGTAGAGAAAACATAAACAATGGATAAAAACTTCCCTGTTTCGGTTATCACTTAAATTTTTATTCTTATCACCGTAATTTTCTTTCCAATTTTATTATTATTGATGTTTCGGAAGCCCAAGGAAATTGCAATAACATTCCCATAACCATGTTCCCGATTAACCCGTTACCAACATCTGACTGAACTTACCGAACTCGTTTTCCCGCTCATTTGGACACCGTAATGATAAATATTATTTTGGATTTTTTTCTTTTATATTTTCCTCGATCCTTGATATAATGATTGTTATAAATTAAATCTCACGACTACTTGTTTTATTCGCTTCGTTCGTTAACTTTTCTGTTTTCCCGTTTTGTACGAAAATATTTTATAATCACATTGCCACTTAGGTATTTTTTGACGCGCAAAAAGCTTATAGTCTTGTAACATTCACTAAAATTGTCACCCAGTATTCTATTTATCACACCATATCACCAGTCTTAAAATGCCCCAGCTCATAGGCGATTACGAGCAATCGGCACTTGAACGGCCGACGTATAACTTCAGAGACTTATCGTCAGTGTATCACTTGAAAGACGTTAACTTTACCAGACAGTTTGCGCATATTTATGCTTACAGACTAGTACAAATGAGAAATATCCTTTTGGACAAGGTACAACAAAAATGGGGTAAGAATGCTTTTTGATTTCATCTTGTTCCTTACAGTTTTTGAAATAAATATTGGCCACATTTATAATATCAGAATTTTACAATGACAGTGTGTACTGTTGATATATTCGGATTATTCTTCACCATCTTTGATCAATTGTTTTTTTCAAATGTGTATTAAATTTGAGTTGTCTATTTTTTATTTAAGTATTTGTTGAATTACATGATTTTGGTTCATCTTATATAGGTGATGAAAGTTATGTCTATAAATTATCTGAATTGCATGATAAAATTGGCCAAGAATGCATTATAATTGGTACTTTATTTAAACATCAAGAACTAAAGCCTAGTATTTTGAAAGAAATCAGTGAAGAAGTAATGTTAAATTTGATTCTGGTCAAACAAATGTTATGTGATAATTATTATGTCTCTTTTAGAATAATTTAATTCCTCAACCTCTTAGAACCCATTTTGTTTCTGATACGGATGAAGTTATAATAGAAGACGAATTACAAAGAGTTCCTTTAGAACTAGATGGACTAAATGACAATACTTTATCTCTAAATAATATAATGACTGGATGCATTATAGCAGTTAAAGGTATTCCTCAAGAAAGTGGAAAGTTTTGTGTGACTGATTTTTGTTGGCCTACACCTTCAGCTCCTAAAATATTCACGAGCCGTAGCTTTGGAGATGACAGGTTTGGCTTTCTTTAAATACTAAAATAAATTAATAATTGGAATAGTTAAGGATACTATTTATATTAACTAACTTTAACTAAATCAATTTTATATTTCAACTAATTATTCAACCACTTAATTATTAATATCATAATGACAATAATATTTTTTAGGTTTTTGGTATTAATTAGTGGTTTAGAATTAGCCACTAATGTTGCTACACATTTCCAAGTACAATTATTTATGGATTGGATATTTGGTTTATTAGGTGATAAAAAGGAAAATTATAAAGTTTCTAAAATTGTTCAAGTTATAATTGCTGGTAATTTTTTTATATAATAAATTATATGTAAATATGTACATAATATGTATTGAAATCTAATAGGAAACAGTATAAGGAGTACTGCAATGAAAAAGCCAAATTACCGTGATAAAATTGATGATTTTCCTAGAGATATACAAGCAATTAAACAATTAGATGACTTATTACTCCAGTTAGCTGTAAGAATATTTAATATAGCATATATATATATATATATATGTTTAATACTTGATTTAATTTACTAGTCAATTGTTGATGTACAAATTATGCCTGGAGAATTTGATCCTACAGACAGAACTTTACCTCAACAAGCATTCCATAAATGTTTATTTCCTAAAGTAAGTATTAAAATGATTATAGTTTGATTAAAAATATAGGAAATTTGTTGTGTACTTTCTTTCGCTATAGTTGATGGCGTCTTTATGTATGTTCAGAAAATGAGACATGTAAATTCGTTCAACATATTATTGCTCCACACCTCTAAAATTAGACAGTTCTGGTTTGGTTTTGAATGCAACCAGAATTTATATATATTACCGAGTTAGTGTTTGTCAATTTGTAGTTATTATGGCAAAATCTATTATAAGAACCTTATAAGTTGTAAATGTTTATATATCTATATTTATGTTCACATTTTTTTAAAATGTAATACCATTAAATATTTTTCTTTGTTCTTTAGTATTCAGTTTATAATGCTTTAAAAAAGTATCAGGCGGGAACCCACAGAACTCTTAAAGAGTGTATTATGTGAATTGCTGCCTATTACACCATTTCGCATTATCCACAGTTCCCCTTTGAGAGCATCTTAATAAAGTTTTACTATATTTTTTTTTTTTTTGTGGGATATCAATAACTGAATGTTATTTATCTAATTTGGAAATTGAATAACTTGAATAGTTAGTTAAAAAATAGTTCATTCATTGGAATAAAAATGTTTTACTAATTGGGCATAACTAATTAATTATAACCAAACTATTAACTATCCTTAACCAAGTATATTTTGAATAGGCTTCTGAATATACAAGTTTCCATAGAATGACAAATCCAAATAAGTTTGAAATCGAGGGTCACTTGATGATTGGATCTTCTGGACAAACTGTTCAAGATGTTCTTAGGTTTACTAATTTAGATAACCCAATTGATATAATGGATAAAATATTGGATTGGGGTCATCTAATACCATCTGCACCAGATACAATTCGTAAGTAAAATTTTATTTAGTGTAATATTTTAATGTGTGTTAAATTTCTTAAATTAATATTTATTGTTAATTAGCATGTTATCCATTTGAGGGTCAAGATCCTTTTATAATACAAGAAATGCCAGATGTATTTTTTGTATCAAATCTAACATCATTTCAAACATCTTTAAAGTTAAATACTAATGGTTATTATTTTTTAAACTATTATTTGATCATATTAATATAATACTAGCATAAAATATTTTGTTTTTATTTATAATTTCAGGGAATCCCACTCGACTTATAAGTGTACCATCTTTTGCATCAACTCAAACATGTGTATTATTAAATCTCAACACTTTAGAATGTCATCCTATTTCATTCAAGACATTTTCCCCTTAACATTGTAATTTATTTTATTTTATTATTTTTAAGTAAAAGTAGAAAAAATTTAAACGACTCATTATAAGAGGTTCAGCAATTATATATTTATACTATTTGCACTTAAAGCTAATTTAATTTCTTCAGGTTTCATAATATTTAATATAGAAAGTGCAGCAATAAGCTGTTCCCGTGAACAACCAATGAAGTTATGCTTCAAGAACACTGGAAATCCACGATAATGATCACCCAATGTGTACAAGGGAATCCGGACAGTTCCAAGCACCTATTAAATAAAAAAATACAATGTAAATATTTATTGTTAAATACGTAACATTATGAATTAATGTAATTACTTCACTCCCATAATCTTGTGCAAGTAAAGCACGTTTTTCAATTTCAATTAGTTCAGCCATAGTTACTTTTAATTTATAAAAGTGTAAAACTAATTTTTTTTTCTCACTCCAATGAGATATAACATGATCATCATTGGTAACTGAATGAAGATCAGTATTTAAATTTATTTCTTCAGCCATTTCTCGGTTGACTGCATTTACTATATCTTCATTGGCATCAATCAATCCACCAGGAAATCCAAAATAACCATCATATCTCAATTGCATCTATATCATAGAAATGCAATGTAATATAAAGTCAAAGTATTTATGTTTTTCACACATTTTTTTTTCTACTTACAAGAATTGTTGCTCGAGGATGGTAAATGTTGAATACTTTTTTACTGTTTTCTGCATAAATGAAACAATGAGCAGCTTGAGCAAAGCATGCATATTTTTCATCTTGCAGTTGAGATTTAGGTATTTCTATAAACTCATTTAATTCTGAAATTCTCCCAAATTGTTCAGTACTACCTAACCACCCCCACGTATGATCACCATTAGAAGTCATCACTGAAAACAACAAGCAAATATAAAATATTAATTTTTTTTTTTAGCCCAAGTACACTTTGCAACAAAAGTTAACTTTATCTTATCTAGCATAACAATATATTAAGGTTAGCAACCATTAAAAATATACAAAGATATTATAAATAATGTTCTCATATTTTATCTTTGACATTGGCAATAATTTAAATAATTAGATTAAGAAAAATAAGTTTTTATTTTAATGAGATACCTAAATTAGTCAGTGTTTTCTTATATACCTTTAAAATATAAGTTTCATTTATTATATGAGATAAGATTATTAAAATAAGAATTAGTGAATACTAATGGATTACATTGTAGCTTATATTTTAAGAATCCCACTATTTTTTTTTTTTTATATATATAAACATTTAAAATACTAGCAAATTCAAAATAATTTCATTGATCTAACAAAATTCTATAGTCAAAAGTATTGTTAATTATGAACAGGTATCAACAAAATGTTATCATACTTATTATGTTATTATATAATATAATTATATATTATATAATGTTATTATAAATATTTGTAGTATTAAAAAAACCAAATAATAAAATAAAAAATAATTTATAAATTGAAAAATACTTATTAGAGGCTCCAAAAACTTACTTGAAATTTCTTCAGAATTTGTAGTTGTCGAGAAACAATTTTCAGGAGGTCCTAAATAATCTAAAATTAAAAAAAAAAAACCTACATTAAGTTGTATGAATAAGACTATGTAAGATTTTAAATAAACACGAACAAACATTTCTTTTATTTTTAATAGATTAACTTTTTTATATATAATTAGTGTGATATTGAGCATACACACTTTTTTATTTCTTAAATTAGGCATTAGTTTACATTTCGATTTATGGCGAATTATGTGTACTAAAAATCTTCCAAATACATAGATTTCTCATCTTGAAAGTACAATAACAAGACATTTTCATTACAATAATCATAAATTTGGAATTATTCCAAATTATGACTTACATCAAATATTTCGAACAATTTAAATGAAATAATGAAGTAAATAACAAAAGTTGATTAAATGACATACTCTTAGACCAGCTTTTATCAACCTCTTTAATGTTATGTTCTCAAAATAAGTAGCAAATAAATTAGTCGCCTCATGATACTGCAATAGAAACTAATTTAAGCTTTTATCTGTTTTACTAGTTATAAAATATAATTACCATTAATGAAACAAAAATATGAGATTTTGAACTGCAAGATGAATTGAAAATATTTTTTTGTTAAGATTAAAACACCTCATTTTCAGTGTATATAAAGATAAAAAATTATTAATATTCTGAGCTTACTTAAGTGATATATTTTTAAATTTAAATTACTTGAATATAAATTTACCAGAACATGAAAAGAATAATCTACTAGTGGAAGACAACAAAGTTAATGCTTTTAACAAAAAAACTGAATACCTATATTATTCACCTTGAAATATTAAATTTTGATGTATTCGTTTTAATTTCAAATTACATTGATAAAAATTTTAACTATGTCCTATTCTTGATTGTGTTTTGAACACCACAAAAACACAATTGAGAGATTGAAAATTCAGTTACTGAAATATTCCCCAAGTGATAACAATAACTTCCCTTATAGATGGGCTCTTAATCCATTTAATGAAAATATAGTTGCAGTTGCCAGATTACCTGTTGAGATTCACTACCAACCCTAAGAATTATTAAAAATAAAACATTACAACTTCAGTTTTCATCTCATGATTTAAATATATTTTGGTTCACTAGACGAAATTAGTACAGAAATCTAGTAACAGAGGCATTGAAAACATTTGGTTCCATTTGCCACTTCCTATCTTATAAGACACATGCATTTTTTATTAAATAAAATTTCAACAAACACAAAATTTAAGCATAGAGGATTAAGAATAATTAAAAAAATCAAGTATTTACAAATACATATAACGATAATCATAAATAATGCAAATCAAATGTAATATACTAGTAGAAATGCAAAAGGTGGTATTGCCAAGAATTCAAAAATCGATTCTGAATAGAAAAATAGGGTAAAATCAAATTTATAGTCAAAATGAAACTATATCAATTATTTCTATGAGTAAAATCAATTTAAAAACAGCTGTTTAGTGCATAATAATATGTCTACAAGATAAAAGAATTTTTCGTATTTTAATTGATTTAATTTTTCAAAATGTGATACTGTCAGCAATACCACGTTTTGGCCTAACATGAAATTTTTAAAGCATTAAAAACTAGGTTTAAAAATTAGATAGATTTATTTTAACACTGTCAAACGTTTTATTTATATTTATTATGTATAAATAAACTTATCCTGAGTGTTTATAGTTGTCAGAAAATATATTACAGCTTTCCTTGATTTGTGAACATTTCGGTTTTTGGCAATACTATATTTTGCATTTCCGCCCTTTAATTATCACTTGATGATATTAATTAAGGATAATAAATATTAAAAAAAAAGCTTAAATTACTTATATTTTATAAAATGTATTGAATAGTTAATGCTCACCAATTAAATTTATTGATGGAATAGCGTTAGGTTTTAACTGCAATGAGTTTTTATCATAACAATCTTCATGAAAATGATTTTTACAAATGGTAATATCTAAATACAATTCCAAATCATATAATGTACTTAATCCAATTCTTTTAGACCATATGTGTAATAAATGTTTATTATTATAGGGAAATCTATAAAGTGGTAGATCTTTTGGTGCTTGGCAGGTTTGAACAAAGCAACCTTGTTCAAAATTCCTAAAAATAAATTTATATTTTAGATTTTTAAAACAAAATATAAAAACATGTTTAATTTCAGTTTTCGATTATTTTATACCCATAACAATAATAAATATGTAATTTCCGGTTATACAATTTCCGTCAATCTAATTAGCACTATAGTAATATTTCATTATGTAAAATTAAAATTTAGGCTTCTAGGTCAATAGTTAAATTATACATTATAATTAAATGAGTATACTTAAAAGTTATAACAAAACTCTATTAAATATTGTTAACTGAGGAAGAAGTTGAAATAGTATACAAAATGTTAGGTCTTTGTTTATTCACTTTTCAATGTATTATGGTATAGCCCAAATGCTTTTATTTTATTTTTATTTTTATGAAAATCTAACTGAAAGCTTACTCAGAATTTTTCAAAATTGAAAATAAATCTTTATCTACTTCATCATTTTTCCAATTCAAATTATACTTCTTAAAAATATTTTTTACTAGCGTATAATCATCTACATTCAGTATAGATTCATTATTAATACTACCTTGTTCCATATCTATATTAACAGAAACAAGAAAAATATATACAAAAAAAAATCAACGAAGCTTAGTAACAACCAAAAGAACCTTACTTATTTAATGTAATAGGAATTGTTTTCTTGATTCCCTTTTGCAACCGTTTAGTATTTGTATGATCTAAGTTATTAGATTTTCTCCTGCAATAATAATTAAACCATAAGTCAAAATAACAAAAACAGAAAATGGTTTAAAGGAGGTCTTTTAGTAATTGAGTTTACTAAGGTATTATTATCAAGAAAATCAAATATTTGATTATATATATTTGATATATTTTTTCAAGATGTTCTAATGTTGGTTGATAATTGAAAACGTAAATGAAAAATAAAATGAACACGCACTACGTAAAAATGCAGAAATTCAGAATCAATCTCAGTGGAACTGTACCTTTAGGAATAACTACTTACAAGAAGTGTGTTTGGCGTATGGAGAACAATATCAATCAAGTAGAGGTGTTCTAAATTTAGTTGTTGAAATAAATGAATTTTCATTTGGCAAAAAATAATGCTGGACATATACTAGCATAATAGTGGAAGTGTGGTAGTATATGCTGTGAAACTAAGGAATGTTTCATAGTTTGTCTCAAATTGATCAGAAAGAATATTGATGACAACCATTGACCAAAATATTAGATCTGGTTCTATAATTTTTTCTGATAGGTATCTGGAAAGCTTATGCTAATTTTCAATATAATCAAGTAAATAATAGATAACATTTCGTGGGTATGGCCAAATGGGGAAAAAAAATTGTTAAGTAACTGATAAAATGTATAGACTTACATTACAGCATTTATATAGCCATCAAAGCTAAATAATAAAGATAAGTTTAAAATAATTTTAAAAAATATAACAAAATAAAGTACTCCATCTTAATTTTAATATTCACAATCATTATTTTTACTACTAATTTGTTTATGTTAATATATTAAATAAACTTTTTTGATATATATTATTATTATTATAATTATATGTAATATATGGATTATTTTTGGATGTTAATAATAATAAAAATGAATTGACATAATATATTAAAGATTATGGACGAAAGGGATAACATACCTATGGTGAATAGACATAAAAAAAAAGTAAATCATAAAACTATGTCTCCTCATCATAAAAAATCTCAAGAAAATTTGTGTGCATCAACAAAACTTTATAACAATGTTACCAATATATATAACTTTAATATAATTTAAAATTGTATAATAAAAACAAGTTTCTTACTATTAAAATTTAATTAACCATGATCTTACTTAATTATAATTTATTATCAACTATTACTTTAATACAAGTCATAGTTCATACAAAAATGTGAAAATATTTATGTAAAAGGTTGAACCTTAAAATATAAATGAATAGTCAAATTATAAAAAAATTATTCACTTGTTTTATCCCAAAATATCCTCAAACAGTAAAATTTCATTTATTTAACAATATACCTAATTAAGAATACTAGGGCAATACATAAAAAAAAAAAATCCTGTGAAAAAGAATGTCTAGTCACCATAAACATATCTGAGTAACAAAGCAATACATTATATATGGGACCAGTAACAATCCAATACTCAAAAAAAAAAAAAAAGAAATATTATACAAATAAAAAGAAAAAATAATATTTTTATATTAAAAAAGCCGATATTTTCAAAATCATAACCAGATATAATACACATAAATCAGATTAAAATTAAACCATTCAAGATTTGTTAGTTTATATAAAGGTACAAAACACTGAGAGTGAATTTTTTTTCAAAAATTTTCAATAGTTAAAATGTTGCAGGTATTTAAAGGCATATATTTAACCAATCGCTAGTTGCACTATAATCAAAATGGCCCCACTTTTTTTACATCTTTAATAAAATATTTACATTTAATAAACTAATAATTGATACTCATATAATATGAGTCGATAATATACAATTAATCATGTTTAAAAGGTACACAGAATGTCAATGAATGAAGTATAAAATGTAAATGTTTTATTAAAAACCTAATAAAGAGCGAGGTTATTTTGACCATAGCAAATTACTATAATCAAATATAATGTTTGAAATGGATTAAATTAAATTTAAAATAATGTATCTTAGTTTGACATTTTATAAGAGTTACACTTAAAAAATTAAGATATATTGTATTACTATGATTATTAATGTTAAATTATTTTTTATTGACATGAATACAATACAATTTTTCATTGTATATGTAGGCACCTATTGGGATATGAATAACAAAAAAATCATTATTTTAATTTTGTATTCAAGTAGGTAATAGGTTTACTTTTTTTTAAATACTGCTAGTGTTTCATTAAGTTAATTTTTTTATCATAATACTGCACCTCACTTGAGTATTCAATAATACAATTGCAAATTAATATAATATAATGACAGTAGAATATACTCAATATATTTTATAGTACTCACTTATTATTGTTCATTGAACATATTTTACGTTTTGAATCGTTTAGCACTGAACCGCATAACAAATCTGTGAATGAAACTTCAGATGGTGATGTTTGGTCACTATATTTTTGAAAATGTTTGCTACACACTACACAATTTTCTGTCGGTGTCCAATTTTCGATTTCTAGGGCTTTAGACCACCTCTCAAACGATTTTGAATTGTGCAGAGGGATCCTGAAGCATTAATATCAAGAATTATTACAACTTGTATTACTTCATATACAATACAAATATATAAAAATAAACAAAGATCACTTATATTACACAAATTATGTGCAATGAATATCAATATAAAACTGTATTTGAATTATTTTGGGATTTTCCGTTTATTTATATCTATTTCGACGAAAAATTGGTTTTAATCATATGAAACACATTGATAAGTAACAATTGTTTAATTCGAAGTACTTTAAAATTAAAATGTACGTTCAAATGTAATTAAATGTCTGAGAATTAGGTATATTTGGACGGTGTTGGTTAAATGAGAATAAGTAATTTTAATATTTATGTTTTTACACTTTGTTTTAGTAAATTAAATATTAATTGTATAGGATATATCATGTTATATAGTACTATTGTAAATTATCCTCATGTTTCAGTAATATTCCCGTTAACGGGAGTTAGCACAAGGTTAATTTTGCATAAATTAAATTTAAATACATAGGAAATTTCAAAACTTCTAACTTATTTCATAGATGTCAATTATAATATTAAATTAATAATGTGTCATAGAACATATTTAACAAGATTTATAATTTTTGAATCAAGATTGCCAAATAAAAAAAACTAGTTGACGATTAACAAATCCGATTCTGTATTAAAAAATTTCATAAGTACGTCCGAGAACAAACGAATTCCATCATTTACATAAAAAATGATGAGATGTGATTATATTACGATGAAAACTATTATTTGTCTACAACTTACCGATAGAAAATAATCCCATTGTCTTTAATTAATTTACTGTCACAATTGGGCACTGAACAAGTTTGAACCATACTAATAAATTATAAACAATTTTCAACATAAAGGAATGATTATCATATATTTATATACGTTATATACAATTGCGATAGCAAAAAGAATCGTACTGAATAAACAATGTTGTTTACCATCGATCGACCATATTTTGTCCACAAATCTGGAACGAATAATCAAATATTCGATGTGTATTAATGTGTACTGTTATCAGCAGTAGTATCGTTGTTTTAGTACAAGTTTTACAGATAATGCATAAAGCCGGGTTAACCACGAGCGGATCAAAACCACCCTGATCCATGCACATTATTATCAATTCAATTTCGGTTGATGCTCTTATCATTTCACTGTATTATCTATATTACTGTAATATGTACAAAAAAATAATTATTATTGTTGTGTTACCGTTTAGTTCTATTTTATATAATTATTAACTCTATTGTGTAATATGAATAAAAAAACAAAACAAAATAGCGAAAACTGTTGCCATAAATGTAACAAAAATAAATATTAGCTAACTCTTTCATAAAAATAGAATTATACTATTAATTTGATCATTTGATTTATTATTTAATATCAAAATTTGATTTACTTATGAACTCAGGTAAATGCATTAAATATATTTAGAAAAAGTATTATTTATCTAGGCATTTGAATAATTAGTACATATTTTTCAGAACATTGACTTTCAAGCCCAAGTAGTAATTGAAATGTGTTTTTACATTGTACACTTTTTTCGTGAACCCCTTATACAAACTAATATATAACACTAATATGGACTAATATAACTAATATGGATGTGAGGTGTGGCCTTTGACAAGCAAAATGGAACAAAAACGTCGTTCGAAAACAAAATACTGAGATTCATCTACGGCCCAGTATACGACAATGACCTGGGGTGTTGGCATAGAAGGAAGAACAAAGAAACCCGAGAGTTGACAAGAATAACAAGGATAACCAACTTTGTAAAGGCCAAAGAATATAATGGTTTGGGCACGTGATGAGAAGGTCTAACTCAGAGTACCTTAAAACGACAGCTGAATGGAAACCCATAGGAAAAAGACCAATAGGACGTCCAAAGAAGCGATGGATAGATGGAGTAAAGCAGGATTTAGAGAAATTAGGGATACCAAATTGGAGAGAAAAAATACAAAATCGAGAGAAGTGGAACATTGTGAACAAAGTTTAACATTGTGTGTATCGATTTACGTTTGCATTAAAAATTAATATACATGTTAAATTACATGTATATGTTATGCCGAATTTATGAAATTACCGATTTCATGAAACCAGCAACGTTATCACCGAAACATGAAATCGGTAAAGCCCTTCTTAAATAATTATAAAGCAAAATTTAATTTAAATAAATGTGTAAAACATCAGAAATATAATAAAATAATAAATACATTTTAATGTGCACAAAAAGGAAATAAAAAAAATTGTATTATATTTAAATATTTTGGCAAGTATGGCCTGAGTTACACGCCGAATTACACATCATATTATTTTTTTTACATGTGCACTTTTTAAATATGCAATTCGTACAAGTACTTCAATATATAGCCAATCAATAGCCTTGTCCGGCCTCAACTGACCTCATTCTAACAAGTTCCCGTAATCAATATTAATTTTGTTGAACGTCTGCAGTCGTCAGGGAACAGTACTTTGTAGCTGCCAAACTGTTCCGCTCCAACCATGTGCTTAAAACCCCTTCTTTAGTCCCAATACGAAATTTGTTATCTTTTTTTCTATGATAATTGCAAGAAGGTTGGCTGGATCACCTCGCCCTCAATCCACAGACGGGATTGACACCAGTACATTGTCACCGACTTTTAAAGGAGAGAGGAAATTTTCAATTACTTCCATAAGCCACTATTTGTAAATTATATCATAATGATGTGTTACCGAATTCGTGCAATCGGTAGAAAAAGGCTGCCTAACTCACGAAATCAGCAATCAAAATTTTCCGATTTTGTGAATTTGGTAGCCAAATTGCCGATTGCACATATTTGGTGACAATGTTTCATGAAATCGACAATTTCATAAATTCGGCGTAACATATACAAGTATAATTTTGAATTATATTTTAACACTTTTTATTTCGAAAATGTATTATAATATTTTAGGTCCATTGAGAGCCTTGGTACTGGTTTATTTTCGTGATACTTAACAAGGTCTAATATCTTTTCGCTGTTTCACTTTTATAAATTTAAATTAAATTAATACAAATAAAACACTTTTCATCAAAATAATTCTGTAAATATAGAATGATCAGAACAATTCGTTTTTTAAAGAAACAATTATTTAATGTTCGTCGAAATACCAACACGCATGTTGATGAACGGCATGTTTATATTGAGGTACTATAGGCAGTGCTCGAATTGGGGGGTGCGCTGGGGGACGTAGCTCCACTACTATTTTTTTTTTTTTGTGTACCCCAACTATATTTTTTCACCGGAACGGGGAAACGCCACGTTCATCTTAATTGATGTCCAAAATAATTTTTATGTGAATTTCAATTTACGTCAATTTGATAACGAATTTTACGATTTATAATATCGAAAATATTTTCATAATTAAAGATTATATGGTGGTTATGATATGTGACAACGTCATTATTTTTGAAGAAATATAAATAGCAATGTCTGTGAATTTGGTGTATTATACTTTATACATTGTACGGATTGTTTGTTAATATTAGCGATCGACGTTATTGTCTTTTTGGTAAAAATTAAATGCCACAACTAATCTTCTAAGGCCGTGGCCCGCACTAAAGAGTAAAAATAAATAAAAACAAAAACAAAATATATGATTATATCATTCGATTCATGAGACTGCCTGATCGCCTACAATTATGTTAATTATTATTTTTATTTTCTATTGTAAAATGTAGGATGTTGGTATTGCTATTAAAATATATTATATTTGGAATTTAAATATTAGTTTAGCTGAAAAGTGGCATTCAAAATATATGTAAGGTTGGCGGAGGGGGGGGGGGGGTCAGGGACAAAACCCCCCACGGGTCTATGTTAAATAATTGCGCACATAGAACGCAGTTTTCAAATCGTTGGACTGAGCTCCCCTACTTAATTTTTCACAATTTGAACACTGACTATAGGTACGTGCCTACAGCGGCGAATTTGAATAATCTATTTTGTTATTAATTATTAATAAAAAATTTATAAATTTTAAGAAATTGTATTTAAGTAACTAATTAATATTTATATAATATATTAGGTAATTAAATGATACTTCAGTTAATGCAGTATATTATTTTAGTTATTTAGAGCGACAATTTTTCATAGGCCTACATGCGAGAAACATTTAAATACAGATCTAGGACAGTTCGCCGCGACCTTTTCGCACATGTTCTATGGCTTAGGTATTTTGATATTTTTCACAACTTATACTAATAACCAGCGATTGTAAAATGCGTCCAAAATACAGGTAAACATAAAATCACACATGTAAACTGCGCCCGGGTAAAATTCCAGGGAAAATACTTAATTCGTTACAGCCACATAATATGAAAAATTAAAAAAAAATATAATTTTAAAAGCAAAATAAATACAAATATTATAAATAATAACATAGGGTGGATACATATTCCTCAATTGGAATTTAACCACTATTATATTTATTAATTAAATTTTCTAAGTTTTCGCGTTTTTTTTTTGTTTTAGAGTTTTAGAATTTAAACGGTTCATTTATACTATTTAGTTTAATATATACTTCTATTTAAATTTCTTTTAACTTTTTTATGAACCTGAAAGTATTTGAAAGAATTGTATAAAAGCTGGAATTAAAGTGAGAATGAAAAGACTTGCATTTGTGGTTAATGTTGGTTCTGCTGATACTTGAGCCCATACTTCAGGTGAATACTAAGCTTCTTCACCTATAATACGTCTACCAAATAATCCGTATATCGTGTCACTTTTTCGTTGTCAGAATACACTTCCTGAACTTAGAAATGGTTAACCGTAACATTAAACTAACCATCTTCTAATATCACTATTTTTATTTTTATAGTCATTATTTAAACCATTTTGTTGGATACTTCTATACCAAGATTGTGCTAAATGAAAGTGACATATATAGAGACTTTAATAAGTCAAAATTTAATAAGTTAATAAGTCGTGCGTAGTTTACACTATACCGTTTTAACATATATAAAATTTCGGGCACAGTTTACAAAAAAAAAAGATCATTTGGGCGCAGTTTACGTATGCCCCCAAATAACGGTCAAATCTCATAATTTGAACTATATATATGGGTAACATCAAATTAAATTTTCAAGCAAATTCTTTGCCAACCATTTACCCCTCCGAAAAAAAATATATACATTCCCCTTACGGATAAATAAACAAATTAATTAGTTATTTACTCCTATGGCATACCGCCATGGGTGTACATTAAAAATTTATTAGGGGGAGGGGGTAAATATATAATTACATTTCTAACGAAAAAGGTGTCCATGACCAGGGTTGGACTAGCTCTATAGCTCAGCCCGGACAAAATAATTTCGAACGGCCTCAATGGAACTATTTAAATAGGTACCTACCTACCTAATCAAATTATTGTTTAACTGAAAATATATCTTCGTGACTCAAAAAGCAATATACATACAGGTACATTTGAATATTTTTAGATTTAATATTATACCTTATATAAATCTAGTTTACGCATAATATATCTCATCGATATATAATATAAAAGGATAAAAGGGCTGAAAAAATACGGATCAACGCTGTGGCGTATTTCAGTTTTTGATAGGGGGGGCAATATTTTTGATCGGCCCATACTATCGGGGGAAATATGGAGTTTCACTCACACTTTTTAACTTATACGTAAGTTACATATTTTATATATTATATTATTATACAACTTAAATTTTTGAGAAGTATAATTTTGTATTTTATAAACATTACCTTAAACTTAATCCTAAATTAATCTAGGCTGTAAGCGGATATCTTCTATTTTTAATTTTTGAAAATACATCTACTACATCATCTAAACTTTTGCAGATAAGAATTCAGAATTCAGTTTGAAATATTAAATAATCAATTTTAAAATGACTATAATGATTAAGGAAAAACAATAAATAGGGACTTTTGAAATTAAAATAATCATAACTGAAAGATAATTCATTAAAAAATCTAATATTCTTGTAAAATGCTCATTTGTCTATTTATAGTTTATACCAATTGACAATTACTAAATATTGTGGCAATAAATAATTATCTAGTACACAGTATTTTCAAATTATAAAAATACGCTTGATTTTTCACAAATAACGGCTTATGGTTAAACGACAACGACCGTCCCTTTGGGATGCTTTTTAATCAGACAGGAGCAAATGCCCACCTAGCAATCCCCCAAATGACGTCACTGGCTCAACGTTGATTAAATATATATATTGATATTTCCGTGGTCTACACTAGCGTTTCTCAACCTGGAGATTATATCATTCGGAAATAATAAAACACCGTTGTAGAAAAATAATCTTTTATTTACATTAAAAATAATAAAATAATACATAACCAGCGGCTTGCGAAATACACTTGGATCGTTGGTGGTAAAAAGAGTATGAGAAATATCTGATAAGAACATTTCTGGACATTATTCTTTGCAGTTCACAGACCATAGAGTAATATTACTCTATGCTAGAGTCTATAGTATCTATAGCAGGGGTCGGCAATCCGCGGCCCACGGGCCGTATGTGGCCCGCGAAGCAATTTTTTTATGGCCCGCACAAAGGTGGTTAATTTTTGTGTTTTATTTTTGTTCAATAAATTTTTCATTCAATTTTCAATAATATTCAATTCTTTTTTTTTTATAAATAAAATTGTTATTATTATCTAATCGGAGTCGAAGATAATGATGGCTGGACTACTCTAGGGTGGCCATTCGTCCCGGATTTCCCGGGACATCGATTTGTACCGGTTTTGGACTTTTGCATACTAATGTCCCGGAAATTAAAATCATTTTTAAATTGGTATTTCTTTTGTTTACTTGGTTATCGATTTTATTTTGAACAAATCCTATTCGTAAATTATTTCGATAACGAACGTCGGAATGTACGACAATCACAGTTATAATCGCTTTCTAAATTTAGCCAACTTACTGCCTTTAACTTCATTAATTTTTAATCGGGAAAAAACCATAATATTACGATACGGTTACGAAAGATAATATTACAGAATGTATAGTTTACCTTTAGTCTATACATTATACATTAGTTAACAGTTATTTGCTGACGATACAAGTTGTACACGAGTGCAAAATTTATCAACAGCTTTGTACGTATTTATAATTTACAGTGTTGTAATTTTATACAGTTCATTTTTTTACGTAACGACTATTCCGCCTAAAAGACTGTCATTTTAACGAAAAGTTGCAAAATGATTTCCCATTTATTAAAAAACTTAAATCTACTGACGATTTCTATGTACAGTGTACAACTTGCCATGGAACTTTTTCAGTAAGTCATGGTGGACGATCGGACATAAACGATCACCTCAAAACGCAAAAACATAAGTTAACTACAAGATCATCAGTTCAACCTGGTAAAGTTTCCAACTGTTTTTCTGCTTTGGTTCCTACTGAAAATGATTTTTTGTTAGCCGCCCGCGAAGCTACTTTTGTGTATCATACAGTAATTCACAATCACAGTTTTCGTTCTATGTCTTGTACATCGGAATTGATTCGTCAATGTTTAAACGACAAAAAATTCACGTGTGCAAAAACAAAAACCAAGGAAATAGTTGTCAATGTTATTTGCCCATACATAGTTGATAATACTTTAAAAGAACTATCTTTTGCGAATTATGTATCTGTTTTAGTTGACGGTTCCAACCATAAAGCAATTTAACTAGTACCTGTTGTTGTTCGTTATTTTTTGCCTCATGTTGGTGTGAAAAACAAAATACTAGAGTTCTCAAATTTACCCGGTGAAACGTCTGATTTAATTACTTCTAAAATGATTGACGTTCTTACTAAATTCGGACTAAAGCAAAAAATTGTTGCACTATCGGCTGATAATACAAACACTAATTTTGGTGGATTAAATAGAAAAGGAAAAAATAACGTGCACACAAAACTTCAGATAGAATTAAAAAAAAGATATACTTGGATTAGGTTGCAACGCTCATATCTTCCATAACGCTGTACAAATCGCGTCAGATAATTTACCTATTGACGCAGAAGCAATCACAGTTAAACTTTTTGGATATTTCTACATTTATACGGTGCAGGTAGAAAAATTAAAAGAATTTTGCGATTTTGCTAATGTCCAATACCGTGAAATTTTATCACATGCCAAAACTAGATGGTTAACTAGATGGTTATTTAGTCAAAAAAGAAAGAATTTGATATAAATTGTCAAAAGTTTTACGATTTATGTATATCATATATTCAAAAGTGGACATTACCTAACCAGGCACTGATGGTTGAATTAAATTGGTTGCACTTAACAAACAAAAATACAATAACATGGAATAATGCTAAAAATACAATAAAGATGATATCAAAATATGTTAAGGTTAATGAAGATGAATACTTTGATAAGTTTATATGGCTTTTATAAACATTATTCAAGACAAATTTGATGACTGGACAAAAAATGTTATTTCAGTAGAACAAAAATGGGTACAAATATTTAATATATGTAAAGAAAAAGATGTAAATGTATCAAATCTTACAATGGTTGTAGAGTTTGCATTTTGTTTACCTGGGTCAAACGCGTCTACAGAGCGAGTATTTTCTTTAATGACAACTACTTGGACTGACGTTCGAAATCAAATGGATAATAAAACAATAGAATGTTGTCTGATAACAAAAATATATGGCTTGAGTTGCATTGAATTTTACAATGAAATAATAAAAAATCCTACTTTTTTGAATAAAATACACATCACTGATAAATATAAGATCTCCTTGGACGACAAAAATAAAGAAAAATAATAAATCAGTAAATTTTACCTAGATTAGTATATTTATCTCAACGACTGGAAATTGTATTATTATTTTTATTTGAATTTTGAGTGTAAATTAAATAAAGATGGCCTATCTAATTGATTAATTTGAATATTATTTATACCTAAAAGTTATATACAAATACCTATGTAATTATATACTTACTAGATAATTACCTATTTTTTATGAATTTTGGTGTCCCGGATTTCTAAAAATTAAATCTGGCCACCCTAGACTACTCAGTCAAACGATAAATTAAATATAATTATATATGTTTAAAAATTAAAATTTTAAATATATTTAATCTATGTATTTAATACATATGTATCTAATATATTTAATCTATGGTCATAGTTACTTTGCGTTTATAGCAATTAATATTACACCGTGATTACGCCCGTATGTGCGACTGTTTGCGATTGTAATAGTTTCATTTTACAAGTAAATTCAAACATTATGGTGACTAAAAAAAGAAGAATTTGTGATAAGCATCGTTTTTTAATAATTCAAGGGTTGATTTATACTTTGTCGTCGAAAACAAAGATAAGCCATTATGTTTAATTTGTCAAAAAATAAAATTTTTTCTTAAAAGCAATGTTTTCTAGTAAAATTCGTATTTTTTACATTCATATTTCTATGTAAAATAATCAAATATAATAGCAATACAATTATTAGTATATATCATGTATAAAAATTTTTTTTTAATGTGGGCCTTGATAGACATTTGGAAAAAAAATATGGCCCGCGTGGTTCAAAAGGTTGCCGACCCCTGATCTATAGTATAGTCCGTCGCACAACCATCTATATTCATGATAAAGATTGAAAACCACTAATAAAGATATTAAAGATCTTAGACCGTGGTATCTGTAACAACCTTGTTAAAAGGTCAATGGTTCAATCGTAGTTAACGGTTTAATTTTCTATCACTTCTTTTTTATTGTCAAAGATAATAATAATTTTTCAAGGAACATATACATCTTTGTTTATCTCAAAATTTTTTTTTAAGCGGTAGTGCGGTATAATCGTGCTGTACTGATTGACTGATTCGTTTCTATCGAATTTCATTAGGCCCAAATTTTTACTTATTAAGGTTTTCATATGATTCTTTATTAGTTAAGAGTATGCTAACATTTCGTACTAGTTAAGTAATTTTAAGTTTCTTGACTATGGCCTTTTCTAGCGATGAACTGAATTTTCTTGTTTACCGATATCTACAGGAATCTGGTATGTACGATAAGGCAAATTCGTTTTTGATTATTTATTTACGTGTTGATTTTAATGAGTACGATTTGTATACATTTTGTTTAGGTTTTCAACATTCCGCTTATACATTTGGTATTGAATCACACATCTCTCAATCCAACATAAATGGTGCATTAGTTCCACCAGCAGCTTTAATTAGTATTATACAGAAAGGTTTGCATTATACTGAAGCTGAAATATGCGTTGGAGAAGATGGCTCAGAACAACGTTTAACTGAAAGCTTGTCATTGATTGATGCAGTTATGCCTGAAATTGTAGCTAGTCGACAGAGTCAAAATCAACAGAAACAAATTGTGGTAAAAAATGATACACAAGAAACCAATGGTGAAGAAGGCACAGCTACTGTAACTCCAGCTGTAACTAGCACTGAAACAATGGAACTCGATAGCAGTATTGAAATTCCTGCTGAAAAATCTACCATTCTTAAGGGTCATGAGTCTGAAGTTTTTATTTGTGCTTGGAATCCAACTACTGATTTACTTGCTTCTGGGTATTTTTATATTTTAATAATTTTTATCTGCTTATCCATAAATTTAAAATTAAAGCTTAAAAAAAAATTTCTTAAGAAAGTTCTCTTTCCTTCTTTAAGTTCAGATTTTAACTTTATGTTTTTCTTTTTATTTGCCACAAATGGAATTAAATAACAAGGCGTGTTTTTTAATAAAACTTAAATAATATTAGCATATATTATTAAAAAATAAACAATTTAAAATTTATTTATGTAATTAAGAAAAATCTAGCAAACAATAAAGAGAAAATAAAATGTTTGATAACACAATTAAACTTGTTAATACTTAATGCAATTTAATATATATTTCAACCTTAAAAACTATACATCACTATAATTTAAATAATATTGATATTTATTCAATATTATGGTTTGATAGTGACTTATTTTAGATACGTATTTAGTCTTGCGATTTGTTGAAGATGGTATTAAAAAAGCTGTATCTTAGTTATTTGGGAGAGTATTGGCCCCAGACACCTATTAAATGGAATGTAATAACAATTTCTGCTAATATACAGAATAATTATTAATTAATAATATTTTATACAGTATAATTCGCTTAAGATCCTTTCCTTCATAAAAAATGGGTTCTGCCAATCCTTAAATATTTCATATGATAAACAATACAAAAACCACCTGTTTAAGTTCTTAATTTTTCTCTTTAATTAGTTAGTATGCTGTTTTGTTAAACAAATTATGGTAATTTAGTTATTACAGCTGTTACTATTTTGCAACTTCTATTTAAATTACAAAAAGTAGGTTAACCTTTCTCTAATGAAAGACTTACTCAAAATTCTAAATTTTATATATTGTTATATATATATATATATATATATGATTAAATAATTTTGGAAATAGTTTATTTGAAAAAAAAATAAAAAAATGTTCAATTATATAACCAATACTAAATAATATATAAGCTTGATATTTTAACCATTTAGGTTTTTTTAATAAATTTCTGAGTTAGATACTATTCCACTTTAGACATTCTTTTGTGCTAATTTCTTAAATAGCGTCTTAAGGGAATTTTACTTTTTTCTATTATAAGATTTTTAAAGGTTTGATAGAGGAAATAGTGAGAATGAATATTAAACAAAATGTTTCTTTTTAACCATTTTTAGGTTTGCCAGGCTACTGGTTTAGGTGCCTACAACAGACAATCATTTTAAAATTTTTAAACTTAATATTTTAATTTTTTGAAACTTTTCAAAAATATTGATTGTGCTAATTATTTTATTAATAATTACATTTTGTAAACCTATTTTAAAGTCTTAAATTTTTTGCTTTATTTTAATATAGAATATTCTATATCTTGTGACATAAAATGTGTTAATGAGTATGGCAATCCAATGAATATTTGTTTAGTTAAAAAATTACTAATGGTTCATTTAACAAAAACTACTAAAAATCAATTATTATACTGTATATTTATAAATTGTATTATACATTTCAATATAATATTACAGTAAGATCTTGTAACAGAATTGCTCGGTATCAACAGATTTTTCTGTTATTAAGGAGTTTATGTTATAGGGAAACTGAAAATGACAATAAATCTAACAGTTTTAATATCCATTTAATCTTTATAATACTATTTTATATTTTCTAAAAGTCAAATGTACTCTATTTAATAGATCAGGAGATAGCACAGCTCGTATCTGGGATATGGCTGACAGTTCTGGTTCTCCTTCTCAACTTATATTAAGGCATTGTATCCAAAAAGGAGGAACTGAAGTACCCAGTAATAAAGATGTTACTTCTCTTGATTGGAATGTATGATTTTATTATTAATATTCAATTTTTATTAAATTCATTCCATTTCTAATAATAATAATAAATATTTTTGTTTAGTGTGATGGAACTCTATTAGCTACAGGTTCATATGATGGATATGCTCGGATTTGGATGACAGATGGTAGAATATCAAGTACTCTGGGTCAACATAAGGGCCCAATATTTGCTTTAAAATGGAATAAAAGGGGAAATTATATACTTAGTGCTGGAGTAGATAAAGTAAATAAATGTTAATTTTTTTTATTAAATGTTCTTTTACTTTTTTTTTTTTTTTTTTTTTTTAGACTACTATTATTTGGGATGCTGCTTCAGGTCAATGTAACCAACAATTTGCATTTCACACAGCACCTGCATTAGATGTTGATTGGCAGACCAACAGTAGTTTTGCATCATGCAGTACTGATCAATGTATACATGTTTGTCGTTTAGGCGTTGATCGTCCTATTAAATCATTTCAAGGACATACCGTAAGTTTTTCTACTAAATTTATTACACATATGATATCAAAACCTTTTTTGTATTAAAGTGTTATAATATACTATAATATTTCGTATAGCAATAAGAACAAATAGAATTTATTTATACTCATATATTATTTTCAAATACTTTAGAATGAAGTTAATGCTATAAAATGGGATCCTCAAGGAAATCTTCTTGCTTCTTGCTCTGATGATATGACCTTGAAGATATGGTCAATGAAACAAGATACTTGTGTGCATGATTTGCAAGCACATAACAAAGAAATATATACAATAAAATGGAGTCCAACAGGGCCTGGTACAGCTAATCCAAATATGAATCTCATACTTGCTAGGTAAGTTTAATAAAAAAACTTAATTATAACAAACCGTAAAATTGTTTTAATAAATAATTCTAACTAGTGCTTCATTTGATTCAACTGTTCGCTTGTGGGATGTTGACCGTGGTATATGCATCCACACACTAACCAAGCATACTGAACCTGTCTACAGTGTAGCCTTTTCACCTGATGGAAAGTTTTTGGCATCTGGTAGTTTTGATAAATGCGTTCATATATGGTCAACACATGTAAATAATTTTAAAAATTATAAAAAAAATTATATTGAGCTAAATTTATTTTTTACTATTTTTATACAGAGTGGTCAGTTAGTTCATAGTTATAAAGGAACTGGTGGCATATTTGAAGTTTGCTGGAATTCTCGGGGTGACAAAGTTGGTGCAAGTGCATCTGATGGTAGTGTAAGTATAATTACATTATTATATGTTCGTCATAAATATTCTTTAAAAATACTAGTATTTTCAAACTTAAATATATCTATATAACTATTAAAATAAATCTTATATTTTATAATTTTTAATTATTGTTACAGGTATTTGTTTTGGACCTACGGAAACTTTAATTCTTCTTACTTTTAAGTTATACCTACTTTGGATATAATTTTCCATTTGTTTAGTAAACAAGTGAAAAATTACAGTTAAGTTAATCATTTTTATAAGTTTATAACTATGATATTGTATCAAAAACTGGATACATTCTTTACATTAATATATATTACATTTTGAACACACAGTTGATGAAAATTGCTTTATTCTACCAATAGGCTCTCATTTATTGGTATAAATTAAATTTGTGTATGGTTATGGCATTATAGAGTTGTTGATTGTTTACTGATTAGCTGGCTCTGGTTAAGCCACTTCTCTAGAAATTAGTTACTCAGAGATTTGGTGTACTGTGTTTTTACACCTGACATGTAATTGAGTATTAAAATTAATAATTCAGATAGCATTAGATGCTAAATCTAACCACAAAAATATAGGACATTTTTATTTATTATACAAAAAATTATATAATGCCATTTATTATTGTTTATTTCTACGTTACTAGTGGTATATAGGATTCTTGTCAATAATAACTGACTATGAATGCATTATACATTGTATTATAAAACAAAAATAATTAATTTTTTTATGAACAATTATGTACATTGTGGAACTGGGTTGATACTTTTACACTTAGAATCAAGTATACTTTATTATGTATACTTTAAATTAAATTTATATTTTACCTAAGTCTAGAAATGTTTTTTATAATGGTAGTTAAAATATTAAGCAAATACATTATTATTTTTATGCTGTAAGATGTTATTATATTATATATTTTGTCTCAATAACTCGTATTTGAAATATTTTGTTTAAATTTTGCTTTCAGTTAAGTGAAAGTATAAGAATAGAATAATTTTCTATTGGATATTCATTCATATAATTTATTTTAAAAACTTTTTGTATCTTATTATTACAATTTATGAAAGATAAATGTTACGATTGAGTTTTACAGAATTTTTCAAATAAAAATAAAATACATACATTTCATACATTTTAAAATCAACTAGATTAAAAAAAAAAAAAAAAAAAAAAAAAAAAATTTATTATTAATTAAAATAATAAATTTTTAAATTAATAAAAAAAATATTTAAAAAAAAAAACCACCCCTAAGAAAAAATAAAAAAAAAAAAAAAAAAAAAAATTGAAAATTTGATAGGTACTCACAAAAAAAAAAATTATCAAAATCAGTATTAACACCAGATGTAGAAATTTAAGAACTATAAATATTAATAATTTATAGAAAAATGTAACAACAAAATAAAATGTAAATCATTCGTAGTTCCTTTATACATAAAATTATATTATTCAAAATACGTAGCAGAAATTCATTTTGTTTGTATGATTATTAATGATTGTCACAGTCATAAGAACAACTTGGAGTATACAGTATAATAAATGGTTTTCAGTAATAATATTGATGAATAACTTATAGGTGTTCTCTACTAATAAATTAAATCATTGATTAAATTGTGATAACACCATCACTAATTTATAATTGGATGAAATAATACATATGATACAAATAGAAAGTGTCTACTTAAGATAAATCTGGTGGTTTCTTAAATTATTTTGTATTAATATTATGTAATTGTAATATAATTATTGTGATTACATTTTTATACAAACCTGTTGAAACAATTTAAATAAATATGTATTAAATCTAATATAAGTAAGGTAATTTCAGTTATATTTAACTGGTACAAGAAACTATGAACTGTTTTCACCTTAATTAAATACATAAAACAAATGGAATATAATAAAAAAAGGGTTAAACCAATGAGGGAATTTTGACTTCTAAACAAAAATACATTTTGTAATTTTTCTAAATTATGAGACGTCATTCTTCATGGAAAATAATACCTTGTCTTAACATGGCTCTGTTGATTACAGTTTCCAAGGATATATCATAATTTTTAAATACTTTAATTTTTGATAAAATTAATCAATTAATTCTGTTTTTTTTCTATTGAACCAACAGTGTGTTAGGGTGGCGTTTTTGTAAAATTGCCTTCAGAATCTACATTTTTAACAGTAATTCGGGTATGTATTTCTGGATTGTTAACACATTCACAGCTACAGCATAATTTAGAAGGACGGTTAAAAAAAATTTTTTAATTACCAAATGACTTTTATGTATGCATCGTGATAATATGGTACACATTTGTATTTTTTGAAGTGATGTCAACTATAATTGACATAAAGATCGTTAGCATCAATCGTCAAATGAATTATTGCAAATACGGTAAAATTGCCTCTGATGGATACCTCTAAATACCGGACGTTTTTCCGAGAACAAAATACAAACTCTACAAACTGATCCCTCTTAACATATAATGAATACTTATAAATAGCTAACAAAATATCAGCAATCTAGTGTGTCCGGTATTTAAAGATTTCACTGTAAATCAGTGCTCGAATTGTTTGGGAGGGTGCGCAGGGGGGGGGGGGTTCCTCTATTTTTTTTTTTTTTGCGTATGCTAACTATATTTTTTCACTGAACGGGGGACACCAAGTTCACCATAAATAATGTCCAAAATAATTTTTATCAATGTGGAATTAAATTTACGTCTATTTTATAATGAATAATATGATTAATAATATCTAAACTATTTTTGATGTTCGTTTATTAACACGATAAGCTGCGCTAGTATTATCACTTACCAATTCCCAGTATATGTTAGTCGAAATCACGTTCCATCGACTATTTTTTTTGTAGTGAATATGCAGCTGGGGTATAGATAGAATCGTGTGCTACGCAAACACGTAATACGCGTCGACCTGACGACCAGCGCTTAACATACAAAATATTTAATTAGTTAAATAGAAAATTAATTCGAATGTGTGGTAAATATAATATTATTAAAGCTTATAACCTATATAGGTACATGAGAAAATATATTTTCATAATAATTTATGGTTATGGTGGTTATGATAAGCGACGGCGTCATCATTTCAGCAAAATATAAATAGTAATGTCTAGTATATAGTTATAATTTGGTATTCATTGTATGGTTAATTATTAATATTTGGAATTTAAATATGTGTAGTTAAAAAGTGGTATTCAAAATAAATGTAAAGTTGGTGGAGGGGGCAAAATCATGTTTATTAAAGACCTGCAAGGGTCATAAATTTACGGCCCAGCCCGGTCCAACATTTTTTTTCTAAAGCCCGGTCCAACTGGTCCAAAAAATGTTTGTGAAAAAAAGCTCAAGCCTAGCCCAAAAATCATCAAAAGCTCTTAAAAGCCCGTTTTGGTCCAGATATTTTTTATAAGCCCAGTCCGCGCAGGTCCAAAATATTTATTAATAAAAAAAAGCCCGGTACGGTCCATTCACAATATTTTGAAAAAAAAGTCCAGGCCCGGCCCGAAAATAATTCCAAGCAATTAAAAAAATTTGATTTTGTCTGATATATTTTTAGCTTTAGAACATCATATTTAACTAATAACTATATAATAAAACATTTTGGGAATAATAATTATTCATGTACAAAAATTAAATCTACTCCTCCCTAAACATTATCAAATGATGCCACTAGAGTTAGATAAAAACCAACTAAATCAAACAGAAAGTACTAAATATTTCTTATTGAAAACCAAACACTAAATATGAAAAATAACCAATAACCACACAAAGTACATCTAAAGATGATCAAAAATGTTTAAAAATTAAAATATTAAGTCGGTAACACATTCAAATTGGAAATAATATGTCGACTTTTATCCTGAATGGATGAATTATAATCTTTAATAGGCACTTATTGAAACCTTATTTCTTATAAACCATAAATATTAGACTAAGTAGTAGCATTGATTAAATATACATATATATTTAATCAATGGTAGTAGATAGTAAGTATTAGGTAAGAGTTAAATTCAATGTTTGGATTTAAAAACTTATGTGGATACTGGGTGCTGTGCAATAGTGTTAAATAGATATTGAGTATAAAGTGTCAAGTAGGTACCTATACTTTAAAATAAGTAATATATATTATATATTATAGAATATAATATTTCTAAAAATTATAATATAGGTAATCAAATAAAAAAATAATATTTAAAAGCAGTCACTGTTTATTATTCATCAATATTATTTAATTACCCATTCATTATAATCTTAAAAACAAACTGTTATGATACCTACTGTAATTCTTTTAACAAATAATTAAAACAATAAATTAATTATTATTTTTTTTTTTAAAAAGATGAAATAAATATGCATGTATATTGTATATTTTAAAAAGCTATAGGTGCTTCAACAGTTTTTTCTTTAATATTATTACTTTTTACATAATAAATAATGATAAATTAGTAAAGCAAAAAAAATACAAATTTATGTTGAATACGTAGATAAAATTAAAAATCTTACCTTATAATATCGATTCAAACAAACAAATATAGGTACGCAAAATATGTTCAGTGGTACACTAAAGATGTGATTCCTTAGAACGCGTCTAGAGACGCGCGACTGACGCGACTCGACTCTAATTTTGGCCGCGCGGTTGATAGCGGATTCCCTAGAACTACAAATCGCGCCGCGCCGCAACAAATGGCCGAGTGGCACATATTTTGATATCGGGTTAAAGCGCGATTCACACTAGTACGACACGACATGGCACGACACGATACGACAGACAAAAATCATGTTCAATTCACACACGACCGACAAAAAACGACAGACACGCACTCAGTTGATTCCAATTTTCGTGTCCAACGGTCGGAAATTGTTCTCAACATGTTTCGAAATTTAAACTTTGAAGATTTGGCAGTGATGGCGTTATTATTGCTCGACACCGACGAAGAGGAAATTGACCGTGCGGTAGTCAAAAAACGATCTATATGGGTTCACATTTTAAAAAAAAGAAAAGTAGAAGGAGAACATGCAACTTTGTATAAAGAGTTGAAAGACTATGAAGACAAATTTTTTAAATATTTTCGAATGTCAAAGTAACAATTTAATGTTCTACTTTTAAAAATTGAGAGTAATATTTCTAAACAAAATACACACTTTCGAGAAGCAATACCTCCAAAACAAAAATTAGCTGTTTGCTTGAGGTAAGGGAATTAATATTTTTATCACAAAAATAAACAATCTAAAATACATACATATTTATAAATTTATTATAATAAATATTATAATTTATTATAAATTATAAAAAATTTATTAATTAAAATATTATATTAAATATTTTTTTATCATAGGTTCTTAGGAACAGGTGACTCTTACCAATCGATTGCTTTCAGTTTTAGATTGGGGCACTCAACAGTGCAGTCCATTGTATTGGAAGTATGCAGTGCAATAATCTCTAAATTAAAGGAGGAGTATCTTTCAATTCCTAGTGAAGATGATTGGAAGCGAATCGCGAAAGAATTTTGGGATATTTGGAATTTCCCCAATTGCATAGGCGCATTGGACGGAAAACATGTGGTTATCGAGGCACCTCCTAATAGGATCACTCTACTTTACAAAAAAACCTTCTCGATAGTATTACTTGCTCTTGTGGACGCTCAATATAAATTTTTAACGGTCGATATAGGAGCATACGGAAAAAATAGTGATGGAGGAATTCTCTCGAACTTAAATTTAGGAAAAGCTTTAGAAAGAAATAAATTAAATATTCCGAATGACCAATACCTTCCAGATGCTAATGAAATATTGCCCCTAGTTATAATAGGAGACGAGGCTTTTCCGCTCAAAAAATATTTGTTAAGACCTTACCCAGGACCGCAAATGTATGAAGACCA